>NC_132884.1:16514153-16814153 GCF_030463535.1 Salminus brasiliensis | reverse complement strand
GGCTGACTTGCTAACTCTGACATATCGCTGTCAGAGTCCTCCAAAGTGCCAGAATCTTCACCTAGAGCTTCTTTATGTTTCTCACCCATGGGAGCTCTCTGTGTCCTCCCAGACCTTTGCCCAGTTCTAGCCCGCTTCAGTTTCCTTTTTCCTGGCACTGTAAAAAGTGTTTCTTCAGCTATGATCTCATATGATCTATGGTGTCCATACCCTCTCCCTCCACCAAACCAGCCGCAGCACCCTCCTCACCCTGACCAGCAGCAGCCACAGTGTCAGTAGGGTCGGGTTTTGAGCCAGAACTCACCGGACTAGCATTACTAACACTACCAACAGGCCCAGCTACTGCACCCCCCGCCTCAGGCTGCACCTGACTCACTAACTCAGCAGCCCCCTCTGTGGTATCAGCCCTAGGTTGAGCACCACCAGACTCAACGTCCCCTCTAGACCCCCCAGCCACAGCAGGTTCAGGCACCACTCCTGCACCTATACCAGCCGGGTGTCCTCCACCTCCAGTAGCTGAAGAGCTCGTAGCTCCCGACGTGCCTTCATCCACCTCAAAAGGCCACGAACGCCTTAAATGGCCCTCCTGTGCACACCCAAAACACTTCATGTGATCAGTGGTGGCATAAACCATGTAGTCAAAGCCTTCGATTCTGAACTTGAAGTTGACGTTGAGCTCCGCAGCTCCGTTCTTCAGCACCATGTACACTTTCCGCCTATAGCAGATAACATGGCGTGCGCGCTGAGTTTTACCACCGAAATGGATCATTTTCACAGGGGACATGATCTGACCAAAACGGGACAGTTCTGTGATCAACACCTCGTCAGTAATGAAGGGCGGGACGTTCAATAAAATGACCTTCTTAGCGGGATGATCGAGGGGCATGACCGGCATCAGAGCTCCCTGAATCACCACGCCGGTCTGAACTACAGTGTTCGCTTTCTCAACACTGTCCAGAAAGATCACCACCGCCTTATTCATCCTGGCAGCGGCCAGCACACTGCTGCACTCCACCACCTCTCCCACAGCCAGCACACAGTCCTCCACAGAGCACCTCAGCTCAGGTGCGAGTTTAATCGCGTGCCTCCGGGTGAGCTGCTCATACTGAGTCTGCCGCCGCCGCCGCCATGTCGCCTGGCGAAACGCCAGTAACCGGCGAAAACACAGCTTCATAAACCAACTACCACCAGAGAAAAGAGAGAGTCCGAGAAAAGTCACTCAAACAAGAGCACTCTCACACACCAACCAGCCCTCAGCTCACTCACACACTCACTTCCGCTCAGAGAGAGAGAGAGAGAGAGAGACAGAGAGAGATAGAGAGAGAGCGCATGGAAGAAAGAAAGAAACAAAATGAGTGAGTGAGTGAGAGAGAGAGAGAGAGAGAGAGAGAGCATGAAAGAAAGAAAGGAACAAAATGAGTGAGTGAGAGAGAAAGCGAGAGAGAGCATGAAAGAAACAAAGAAACAAAATGAGTGAGTGTGAGAGAGCGAGCGAGAGAGCATGAAAGAAAGAAAGGAACAAAATGAGTAAGTGAGTGAGAGAGAAAGCGAGAGAGCATGAAAGAAACAAAGAAACAAAATGAGTGAGTGTGAGAGAGCGAGCGAGAGAGCATGAAAGAAAGAAAGGAACAAAATTAGTGAGTGAGTGAGAGTGAGAGAGAGTGTGTGTGAGAGAGGATGAAAGAAAGAAAGTAAAAAAATGAGAGAGAGAGAGAGAGAGAGAGAGAGAGAGCGCATGGAAGAAAGAAAGAAACAAAATGAGTGAGTGAGTGAGAGAGAGAGAGAGCGAGAGAGCATGAAAGAAAGAAAGGAACAAAATGAGTGAGTGAGTGAGAGTGAGAGAGTGTGTGTGAGAGAGAGAGAATGAAAGAAAGAAAGTAAAAAAAAGGAGTGAGTGAGTGAGTGAGAGAGAGAGCATGAAAGAAAGAAAGTAAAAAAATGAGAGAGAGAGAGAGAGAGAGAGAGAGAGAGAGAAAGAGAGAGAGATTGAGAGTCTGAAGAAGGTAAATAAGATAAGAGAAAAGAATGCTGAAAACAAAGGGACACACAGATATCTACTGGATATTGTCGCTGTTGTTGTTTTTGTGATTCACCGATGCACACTAGCTTTCCCGCCATATCTCACACTAATTATCTGTGTTGTCAGTCTGTAACAGATCGCTGTAGCATCTGTGCGTGTATCGTGCGGCTGAGCTGACCCATGTGTGTGATAAGCAGTAGAGCTGAAGGCTTATTTGGGAAGAGTTTCACTCAGAGGACCCGAGACCACCGCTGTCAGTCACTGATCCAAACAATCCTGAAGGGACTCTTTACTCAGTGTCATTTAAAAGCCCTTTAATTGGCTGGAATCGCTGTGAGAGAGCACAGTGGGGCTGTAATAAAATCTCAGTGTGAGCTTAAACGCGTTAGCTTTAATGTTAGCACTGCGTTAGTGCTTGATGGAAATGTGTCCGCTGTGGAAGTGGTGTTGGCAGGATTTTTGCATGGAAAAAAGGAAGTGTGGTTAGTAACCTGACTGCCTTTTACTCTTAGTGAACACTTAATGATCTTATTAATGTGGCTGTTTTTAACAATTGCGCTTTACTTATAGACAGGAGGATTTCATATGTGAACTTCATTTCATTGGCCAGGGTTGCCCAAAGTTGCCCGACACTTGATTTGGCCTACCACATGCATTAACCCTCGGAAATCTAAGTTTATTTTCAAATGTTTTGCATATCCTCTTAAATTTGCCTTTACAGGAAGGCAGGATGATATAATACCAAACTTTTAACTGCAACACAGTACTGATACATAACATGCATAACATTTGCACTATGATTATTTTCACAGCTGTACAGATGTTAATTCTCTGTAAATATTTATATCATTATATCTGTACACAGTAGTTTGTATATAGATGTCCACTCAAGCTACATCTGGATATGCAGTATTCACACCTGTACAAGTACAGATTTTTGATTACAGTACTTTTTAAAAGCTCTTTATTACTTTCAGTAATAACATATTTAACATATTATTCTTATTCTATTTATTGTTTGGTGTATTTTTCTCTTAGTGTAATACTTGTTACCAGTCTGTGTGTTTGTTACATGCCATACTTGTGTTGCTCTCACCAAGTAAAATTCCTTGTATGTGTAACATCCTTCAGCAATCTTAACTCACTCGATTACAGACCCCAGGTGACCTAGAGCACTGTTTGACAAGATAATCTGGCCCTAAACCTGAGAAATTCAGGTCAGATTTGAGAATTTCTTAATATTTCCTGTAAAAACATACCTTTACTCACGTGAAAGAACTGTTTTGATGCTTAAAAAGGCCTTTCCAGAGTCTTAGCTTTACAAAAGTAAGAATTTATGAATAAAACATTTTTTTATAAACAGTAAGAGGCAGAGGATGATGAACCCAACAATTACAAATGAGAGGCAGATGATGGAAGCCAAATCCACCAGTTCCACAAATCCACAATAGAAACAGACATGGACAATAATCTAGACCCGTCTTCACAGCCTTGTAACTCCAGGCGCGAGTCCCGTACAACCTAACAATTCAAGAAAATCATATTTCCACCAAATTACAGAACTGGAGCTCTGCTCTGCTCTAGTCCATTTTAAACCCTGAGCTGCTGCTGCAGGAGAGTCAGCATGCACTGGTAACCATTAAATGAAGAAAATAAATAATGTTTTAAACAGCATTTGGACTACCAGGTCCAGCACATACAACTGCGCTAACGTTATCTGGCTGGCTAACAAGATCACACAAGAACGAGTCTGTTAATACGACCATCAGCACATCACGACACGACCAAGAAGAGTATGATTAGCTAGCTAGATGGCAGCTACTCCATGTCTCTTCCAGCCTTTCTTACGATTGGAATTAGATACTGGAGATGGAAAGACATTTGGAGGAGAAAAAGGAGATGGGAACTGGGCTGTTTTGCCATTAAAATGTATGGGAATAGGCAGAGCTACCAGCCACGCAGAGGTGCTAGACCTGGTTTCTCACAGTTGGATCTAAATATAGTAGAATCTTCTATGAAGCTTAAATCAAAGTTATTTAAAGAACCAGATATCAGACAGAGGACTCTCCAAATTTCATACAGGCACCTTAAGGAGCATTTGAGGGCTTTATACCCCACTGGTCCACACCTGGAATTAAGCAGGGAGTCTTACTCTATTCGCAATACTGTTATTTTTTCTGCACCAATAAAAATCAGTTTCGTACTGCCCTTCTACAAACATTAAGGATGTCCTCACTAAATTCAGGCAGAGCTGCCTAGCAAGCAGTTCAACATTCATACCAGAAAGCAAGGAAAGAAGATCTTTCACAGGAGCTTCTCTCTGATTTCATTCCCATCCAGGTCTCCTCTATCTGTTGTGTTTTCCATGTGTGTGCCTCTTTTTCCTCAAGTGTCTCTTTGACCTTTTTGGGACCCCATGTTGTGAGTGAAATGTGATCATGTGATGATGTAACTTAAACATTTCATATGCAAGAGTCGAGGAGATTTCTATTTTTTTTTTTTTTTATTACAGACCAAACTAATCCAATCCAGGCTTTTGCTTTATTCGTTTGTCAAATATAAGCTATCAGGCTAAATAAGCACTGCTCCAGAAACGATTGGTCCACAGATAAGTACACACACACACACACACACACACACACACACACACAAAAAAGTAAACCTGCCCAGTAATGCACACACTCATTCACTCTAGTCATGCTCTGAGTGACTATGAAGAGATTACGCTTTAAATGTAGACGCCCAACATGGGGTACAATAATGAGTAAACACGGAGCCAAAGCACATCAATCATCTCACTGAGTGTGTAGAGATGAAAAAAGAGGGGGAGGGGGTTATGTGTGTGTGTGGGGGGGGGGGGGGGGGAGGGGGGTAAGAATAATAATAATAAACAGATAGAAAGAGAGAACAGAAAGACAGAACAAAACAGGGACGAGGAAGAGAGGATGGGACGAGAGAGAGAATTAGAATGGTGGAGAATAAGAAGGGGGAAATGGACTGGAGAGGACAGGAAGGAGGTAGTGTGTGTGTGTGTGTGTGTGTGTGTGTGTGTGTGTGTGTGTGTGTGTGTGAGAGAGAGAGAGAGAGAGAAAAAAGAGGGCAATACTACTAGAGAAAAAAAGATAACCAAGATGAGAAAGACAACAAAACAGATAAAGAAAATAATGGAAATAAAGTTAAAGAGAAAGCCGGAGATAGCTACAGCATCTCAGAAAATACAGTATACATATGACTAAAATTAAAACCACATAAATTCATAACATAAGATATTTAGGTAAGATGTTTGGGACATATTTTGCGACCTACAATACAGCCCCCATCCAGCCAAATACACACAACCTGTCTGCCATTGGAAGAACTGAGAAAACACTACTGTCACTACATCTGTGTTCATGCTGCTTTTCTCCGTTATGGAGCTACAAAAAAAGGAATTAATGGACAGAAATAATTTTACATTCTATTAGGTTAGGGTGAGGGTTAGGTTAAGGTTAGATTTAGGGTAAGGGTAAGGTTAGGGTTAAGGTTAGATTTCGTTTAGGTGTAGGGGCAGTAGGTTGAGTTTAGGTTCAGGTTTAGGTGTAGTAGGTTATGTTTGGGTGTAGGTTAAGGTTAGAATTAGGTTGAGGCGTAGTAGGTTAAATTTAGAATTAGGTCAAGGTGTAGGAAAGGCAAGTTTAGGTTTAGGTAAAATTAGGTTTAATCCTTTAATTTAATCCTAATAAATAATCCTTTATTAGGAAATTCACTGTGTCACAGAAGCAAAGGGATAGCAAGACATTCAGATGCAAAACATAGATAAATTACCAATATATACACAATATAAATAATAGAAGTAAAAGACTCTGAGGAAAAAGCAACATTATTTACAGATTATTTACAGATAATTGCAAATTGACCCTTAGTAGATTAAGGTTAGAATTAGGTTTAGGTGTATTAGGTTAAGTTTAGGTTTAGGTTAAGGTGTAGTAGGTTATGTTGAGGTTTAGGTTAGAATTAGGTTAAGTTTAGGTTAGAATTAGATTGAGGTGTAGGAGGTTAAGTTTAAGCTTTGGTGAGGTTAAAATTATATTAAGTTTAGGTTTTGGGTGAGAATTAAGTAGAGGTGTAGTAGGTTAAGTTTAGATTTAGGTTGAGGTTAGAATTATATTTATAGTTATGTTATTATATTATATATACATTATATTATAAGTGTAGGTTAGGTTACATTTAGGTTGAGATTTGGTAGGTTAAGACTAGAATTACATTGAGCTGTATTATGTTAAGGTTACAATTAGTTTTAGGTGTAGTAGGTTAAGTTTAGATTAAGGTGTAGATTCAGGTAATAAAACGTCACTGGCTGCTTTGTAACAATCGCTGTTCAGATTGTTTGATTTCTGCATGTCTGGGTTGTGTCAGTAATCCTGTGTGAAGCACTTTTAGTCTACTTTTGGTCTAGACACACCAATGAAATGTGATTATTGATTGCTTTTTAATAGTTTAATAGTTTTTTAATAGCTGGAAAATCTGTATCATTGACACTGTTTAAAAAAACTCCAAGCATCTCTCAAATGACTGAGAAGCTGCTTATACATTTGTGATATTTTGGGGGTTATGTTTGAGGGCTGATTTTCAGACAGTGAAAAGTTCTGTTGGAGAGCTTTAACTTATGAGTCAACCCGACCTGTAGAATACGATTAGAGCTCTGCAGAATTAATACATTTCCTAATACAAAAAAAAAAAAAAAATATATATATATATATATATATATATATATATATATATATATATATATATATATATATATATATAGGTTCAAATCTGAAAATGTGTATTGTTACACCTATATGATTTTGAATTACCAGTTAAGTAATTACATATACCTTCTGTATCTCTTATTAACAGGTGGGTATCAGCATTAAAAACACAGCAGAAACACATGACTGTACACAAAACAGTACCTGTACACTGAAATTCAGAAGTGAATGATCTGTCCTTTTTAATCACAACTGTGGTACAGATCGAAAGTGTAGAACCTGCACTTTCCATAGAACTTCTCTGCTTGTCTGAATGAGCAATACATGAGAAATAATTAAAGAAAATGTAAGAAGAGGTAGTGTAGCGTATACTGTATAACATTGGGGAATATCTGGCAGTGTATAGAAAATTTAATTAATGTGGTTTGACGTTTCTGCTGCTTTTCACCATCTACACCAAAGTTGCTGCTAGTCCTCAGAAACCCAAGCATTGATTTTTCATGTTAATGTACTATTTTTTTTCTCTTTTCTCCTTTGGAAGCCACAGACCATAGAAAAAAAATGAGATTTGTCACATGTTTTGCTGCAGGCAAATGTTAGGAGAATTGCACTCATGGGTTTGAAAGGTTATTGTTAAGTGTGATCTGCACTATAAAGTCAAGCCAGAACGTCTGCACACCCCTTTGCAACTTTTTCAACTTTAACGTTTTCTTACGTTACAGACTTATCCTACAATAGCTTGAGCTCATTTTTTTTTGCCTCCAACATCTACACACATCTAGACAATAATTATGAAGCCAAAACAGGTTTTTAGAAAATATGCAATTCTATTTTACTGACTGCTTAATACATGGTTAGTGCACCTTTGACAGCAATTACAGCTTCAAGGCATCTTGGGAAAGAAGCTACAACCTTGGCGCACTTGTTTCTGGACATTTTTGCCCATTCCTCTCGGTATATCCTTGCAAGCTCCGTCAGGTTGGGTTCGGGAGCATCTGCACATTTTCAGCTCCTTCCACAGATGTTCAGTTGGATTCAGGTCTGGGCTCTGGCTGGGTCACTCGAGCACATTCACAGACTTTCTCTGAAGCCACTTCTTTGTTCGTTGTCATGTTGGAAGGTAAACCTTTGCCCTAGTCTGAGGTCCAGAGCACTCTGGGGCAGGTTTTCTTCCAGGATCTCTGTTTACTTAGCTGCAGTCATCTTTCCCTCCATCAGGACTAGTTGCCTCGGTCCTGCTACTGAAAAACATCCCCAAACCATGCTTCACTTTAGGGATGGCATTAGCCAGGTAACGAGCGATGCCTGGTTTTCTTCAGACTTGACGTTTGGTTTGGTTTCATCAGACCAGAGAATCTTGTCCTCTGGGTGCCTTTTGGCAAACTCCAAGCATGTTGCCATGTGCCTTTTACTAAGAAGTTTCTTCTGTCAGGCCACTCTACCATAAAGGTGCGATTTTTGGTAGAGAAGTACTGCCAAAAGAATAGGACTCTCTGGAGCAGATAAATATGAACATGTTGGCACCATGCCAAATGCCAGGTGTGGGCTAGAGGGGTATAAAGCCCACAGCATGGAGCTGTGGAGTAATGGAACTCTCTGGAATGATGATGCTCTATCCAAAGATTGTTACAAAACAGTTTTGGAGTTTTGGAATTGACCTGTTTCACAGCTCAGTTTTTCAGTTTTAATACTGTCATATGTTATATATATTTATTTATTTTGAATGAAAAGACAACAGTGTTTGAGGTTCACGGTATGTCCCTTCCATGTAACTCACTATTTAACTATGCCATTTTACACCAGACAACAATGTGCTCTCATATTAATTCATGTATTCATTTACATGCCAGATGCGGGCCACATGCAGGCACCATGGTGGTCACATGGATGCAAAGATCAAAAATATGCATATGCTTTCTGCTGCATGGCATGCTTTATCTAGAAGCAATATAAATCTCAGTATTCTTGCTACACTGTGCAATCTAGGCCCCAAATCAAAGCACCAAAAACATGTATTTTAGCAGCAGCATTGCTCCAATACTAACCTCTCCAACTGAATCGGTTGGACTCCTTTACAAATTGACCGATGGACAGATGAAGACTCAAAATAGGACAATCAAAGAAATAGGGAGTATTTACTTTATCTTAAGTAAATACTGTCATGTCTGATGTGGAGTGGAAGAAAGTTGTTTTCTACCAATCAAAAAAATAAAATACAGTGTACCCTGCAAGTGTTTGGGGTCCAGGCTCCACAAGACCCACTGCCTGTAATTTAATGTAATTGAGTAGGCGGAGTTGTTAGAAATAATGCTAGAAAATGATAACTGAGGCTCATGGTTTCATTTTTGCCACATTCACAAAATATGCTATAAATAGAATATGAAAGTATCTGTCATGCCTGGTGAGGCATGGCAGCGAAACATAAAACACTCGCAGAGATGGAGCAATGCAAGATTTATTAAGAGGGGCAGGATAAACACAAACTGGGTAGCGAACAAGAAGGTTAACCAGGAGTGCAGCAAACTAGGGGACAAAACGGCTAAATGAAAACAAGATGACAAACGAACCAGGGCAGGGCAAAACAACAAACCAGGGACTGGGAGGAACATAGCTTGTGTGACCGGGGAGATGAACAAGGGAAAATGGGCAGAGGTTCCCAGGGATAAGGCAGAAACACGTAATGCAGGCTACCCTTAAGCAGACCATAGAGACTGCTACTGCAAAGAATGCACAATGTTAATCCACGGTGACGTTAGAGCGTGAGAGAAAGGCCTATAAAGCCACAGTCACAGGTGGAGAGAGTCAGTAATCAGAGGAACCCGGCCACTGCGAGTGTGCAAAGGAGTCCCGGCTCCTTCTATGGGCCGAGGGGTGGAGTCCCGGGAGCGTCCCGGGGAGAGCGAGATAACGAGGGCCTGACAGTATCACAACTAAATTACTTGGATGGTTCCCAAATTTGCTTAAAACCAGAGAAAGATGGTAATAAATGATAAAAAAGATGGCATCCTATTTGACTTTGGCAAACTGTAAAATTCAGAATTTTTTAATGTGATTTAAATAATTGTTGCAATTTTGCAGACGAGGATCTTTTAAATGAAGGTTAAACAGTTGTGATAAATAAATAAATAAATAAATAAATAAATAAATAAATAAATATCTACGCTGTTTGGATGGTGGAGGATTCTACAGCTTTCCATCAGTCAGGAAACTGACTATTTTACACTATTTACTCTCTACTTCATGTATTCATATTTCAGTTAACAGCGGTAGTTCTTGAAATCAATATGCAGCATAGATCTGAGTGAAGCTGTTTGAAGTTGTTCTACACATGGAGCCTCAGTGAAGTCAGAGGTCATTTACATCATTGACATCTCATGTTCTTTTCTATTTTTTAAGCATTTTACACAGTCTGTAGAAATAAAAATTTCAATGGACGTGAGGTTCAAGAGCCTAATTTCCATTTGTGCAAAGTGCTTGACACATGCAAAGCTCTCAAAAACGGTACTATTTCTAGAGCGAGTTGAGTGCTTAGCACAAATAACAAAAAATATGCAAAATAAGGACTGTAATGAGATTGTTAGTAAACACAAGTAAAATAATATTAAATATACCACTACATATTCCTCTAGAAATGTACTGTTGCCACAAATAAATACTTAAAATTGCAGTGAAATAAAATTTGTGATGTAACATAAAGCCAGTCACACACTGGACGCCCCACGCCGCGTCCAAACACTCGAAACCCTTATGTATAATGGAATCACGCATGCAGGTGCTGGCACCACAGTAGATCACATGTGAGATACAGAGATGACAGCAAATGCTAAGGTCAGGTTACAGGTACAGCCAATGTTACTACCCTAGGGGTAAACAGGGGTGCAGCTCATATCTTTCAGCTCGAAAACAGCCGGTTCACAGTGGGTGGAAGATGCCATATGTATAAATGGACCTGAATAAATAGTTTACCAAGTTTGTTATGCAGTGTAATTCCACTGTATTCCATCTCTTCTGTGATATTTGTGTAGTACAGAGCCTGGCTGTACTACACATCCCACATAGATGACTAATAGAAGACTTCTCCCCACTCAAACTACACTAGAATTCACATCTTTTCCAATGCCTAGATGTAAATAGGCATGTAAACATTTCACAGAATATATATTAAACCTGTGTCTTTTAAAAACAGTGCAATAATGTATGTTTAGTATGAGTTAATATGTACATATTCTGTATTTTATTTTGTATATATGTGTGTATTTACTACGGCGAGGGGCACCTTTACACTTGTGTTAATGAGATTTGACAATAAACTTGATTTAATTTGAAATAAAAGTTGTAGACACTTTCACAAGTATGGCCCCACCAGTGGGATTTACTGTGGCTGTTCCCTGGTTGGTACAGACCCACCCATGGGAGTTAGTCATGGTTTTCTGGTTGTATTGACCACACACTTGCTCGTTTAAGGTCTGTGTGCTCATTTAAACTCCATGTGCTAGTTTAAGCTCTGCTCGTGCCATGTTATCAACATACACTCCTGCAATATTTTACCCTCATAATTTGCTAAAACAGTGTGTGTATAACATTTATGCATTTAAATTCCAAATGTAGTGATTTTATGACTTTGCTAACAAGGCTAGAGTTGTTCTCCAGCTTCTTGCTGGAGTTACCGCCCAGTCGCCCTCACATCAGTCGTGATGAAGTGCTTCGAGAAGCTGGTGAGAGACTTCATCACATCCACGCTGCCCGACACCCTGGACCCGTTTCAGTTTGCATACCGTCCAAACCGTTCCACAGATGATGCCATCGCTCACCTTCTCCACACATCGATGACACATCTGGATGCTGGGAGGGGTAATTATGTTAAAATGCTGTTTGTGGACTACAGTTCAGCATTTAACACTATTATTCCCTCAAGACTCACCACAAAGCTGGAAGATCTAGGTCTCCACCCATCCAAATCAAATCAAAATCAAATCAAATTTTATTTGTCACGTACATAGTCATACACAGTATAACTTGCAGTGAAATGCTTTTTTGACAGTCTGCTCACATCAAGCTATACAATAAAAATCTACATTTAAACTTAACTAAACCTTAACTTAATGAAGTAAAGTGCAAAAGTGCAAAAGAAAAAATAAAATAAAAATGAAGAAAATAAAAATAGAATAAGTTACATTTAAGTTAAAGAATAGAATATAAAAATGAAAATATAGAAATATAAGCAAAAAAAAAGTACAGAATACAAATATACAAATATATATACAGAGATGAAATAGTGCGTGTCTGTGTGTGTGTGTGTGTGTGTGTGTGTGTATATATACATACATATACATATGTACATATTTATCTGTATGTGAGTGTATGTGTGAGTTAAAAAGAAATATTTCCATTGTTGTCCGTAGTGTGTTTTCCGTGAGCCATGGTTGTGTATTGTAGTGAGTGAGGGTCCAGTTTGTGTATGTAGATACTTTGATTTAGTGTCCTAAGTCCCTGTCCCCATTCAAGGCACGGATGGCTTGTGGAAAGAAGCTCCTCCTCATTCTCTCTGTGTTGGCCTTCAGGGTTCTTAAGCGTTTCCCCGAGGGCAACAGAGAGAACAGTCCATTGTTGGGATGACTGGGGTCCTTCACAATCTTCTTGGCCTTGGTCCAACACCGCTTCTTGTAGATGGACTGCAGGTCAGGAAACTCCATCCTAGTGATTCGCTCTGCTGAACGTCTCACTCGTCGTAGCGCTTGCCTGTCCTGCTTGGTGCTGTTCCCAAACCAGACTGTGATGTTCCCCGTGAGGATGCTCTCGATGGTGCAGGAGTAGAAGGATCGTAGTACCTTGGAGGGCAGTCTGAAGTCCCTCAGTCGTCTCAGGTGGTATAGGCGCTGACGAGCCTTCTTCGTTATGGTGTTGATGTGGCAACTCCATGACAGGTCCTGAGAGATGGTCACTCCAAGGTATTTGAAGCTTCCTACCCTATCCACCGCCGTTCCACTGATGTGGACAGGTTGGTAGCTCCTCTGCTGTTTCCTGCTAAAGTCCACAATCAGCTCCTTCGTTTTGCTGGCATTTAGCTGGAGATTATTATCCTGGCACCAGTTCTCCAGGGTTCTAATCTCTTCCAGGTAGGCCTTCTCGTTGTTTCCTGAGATCAGGCCCACCACAACTGTGTCGTCAGCAAACTTAATGATGTTGGTGGAGCTGGAAGTGGCTTTGCAGTCTGAGGTGTACAGCGAGTACAGCAGAGGGCTAAGGACACAGCCCTGAGGGGCTCCGGTACTGAGGGTGAGGGTGGGTGAGACATGCTTGCCTACCCGAACAGCTTGTGGTCTGTTAGTCAGGAAGTTGAAGATCCAGTCACAGATGGATGGGTGGAGACCTAGATCTTCCAGCTTTGTGGTGAGTCTTGAGGGAATAATAGTGTTAAATGCTGAACTGTAGTCCACAAACAGCATTTTAACATAATTACCCCTCCCAGCATCCAGATGTGTCATCGATGTGTGGAGAAGGTGAGCGATGGCATCATCTGTGGAACGGTTTGGACGGTATGCAAACTGAAACGGGTCCAGGGTGTCGGGCAGCGTGGATGTGATGAAGTCTCTCACCAGCTTCTCGAAGCACTTCATCACGACTGATGTGAGGGCGACTGGGCGGTAGTCGTTGAGGCAGGCTGGCTGTGGTTTCTTCGGGACAGGAACGATGATGGACTGTTTGAAGCACGATGGAACAATCCCCTGCGTCAGTGAGAGATTGAAGATGTCCGTGAATACCGGGGCTAGCTGATCTGCACAGGCTTTTAGGACTCGACCACAGATGCCATCGGGTCCCGCAGCCTTCCTGGTATTCACTCTTCTGAACACCCGCCGTACATCTCTCTCTGTGATGGTGAAGGCTCTTTGTTCTCTGACGTGCTCCTCTATATCAGCTGTGCTGGTGTCACTGTAGTTAACGTTGCCGGCTGCAGCATCAAAGCGAGCATAAAAGGTGTTTAGCTCGTTCGCCAGAGACAAGTCTGCACTTCCCAGTCCACAGGGTGGGCTCCTACAGTCCGTTATTGTTCTCAGTCCCTGCCACAGGCTCCTAGAGTCGTTTTGCTGGAACTGGGACTCTAGTTTCCTCCCGTAGCGCTGCTTCGCCTCCTTTACCGCCTTCCTTACTCCATATGATGCAGACTTGTATTCCTGCATATCTCCGCTGATCAGTCCCGTGTTGTAGGCAGCAGTGCGGGCATTCAGAGCCTCCCGGATGCTTTTATCCACCCAGGGCTTCTGATTGGGAAATGTTTTGATTGTAGATTTCTGGACGGTGTCGTCCGCTACTTTCCCGATAAAACCCACGACCGCTTCCGTAAACATGTTGACGTCATCGGAGCTGCGCCGGAACATGTCCCAGTCCGCGTCATCAAGAGCGTCCTGCAGCGTGGCCACTGATTGGTCCGTCCAGCGCTCGACCTCTCTCACCACCGGAAGCTCTTGCTTCAGCCTTTGTTTATATTTTGGTAGGAGAAAGATAGCGGCGTGGTCTGACTTTCCAAACGGTGGTACTGACTGCGCTTTGTAGCTGTCTTTGTGTGTGGTGTAGCAGTGATCTAAAGTCCGGTGGCCCCGGGTGGGGCAGGTGATGTGTTGGTGAAAGTTCGCTGCCACACTTTTGAGGTTGGCGTTGTTAAAATCCCCAACAACAGGGAGTGCAGCGTCCTTATGGTGGGTTTGGATCTGTGTGAGTGTGTCGTGAAGCTCACACAGCGCGGTGTCCTTCTGTACATCGGGTGGAATGTACACTGTACAGACGATGACCGAGGTGAACTCCCGAGGAAGATAGAAGGGACGAAACTTTAGGGTGAGCAGCTCCAGGTTTGGTGTGCAGGAGCGTACGAGGGTCACAACATTAGCACTGTCGCACCACTTGTTGTTCACCATGATACATACTCCACCACCTCTTGACTTCCCCGACTCCACGGTTCTGTCCATGCGATGTACCGAGAAGAACTCGGCCGGCTGGCTGGCGTGGTCCGGTATCGCTGGGTTCAGCCATGTCTCGGTGAAGCAGAGGAGGTTGCAGTCCCGAATGTCTCTCTGGAACTTGATTCTGGCCCGGAGGTCGTCGAGTTTGTTGTCTAGAGACTGGACGTTGGCTAGGAGAATACTAGGCAGAGGTGCCCTGTGTGCCCTGGCTCTCAGTCTGTCTCTGACGCCGGCTCGCTTTCCTCGGTGTCGCTTCTTGTGGAGTACGGCGTCCCGTCCTTTGTCCTCCTTCAGGATTTCTCTCGGCCAGCTTGGATCCGGAGTTAGCAGCGATTTAAGGTGAGTGAATTGTAAATTAACAGAAAGAAGAGTCTCACGGTCGTATACAATACGAGCCATGATGAAAAGGGTTGAATAAAATAGCTAAAAACACTAAATTTAACTAAAAAAAAGCTAGATGTGGTCAGAGCAGTCGTTACGGCGGCCGTCGTCAGCGGCGCCATCCCCATCCATCTGTGACTGGATCTCCAACTTCCTGACTAACAGACCACAAGCTGTTCGGGTAGGCAAGCATGTCTCACCCACCCTCACCCTCAGTACCGGAGCCCCTCAGGGCTGTGTCCTTAGCCCTCTGCTGTACTCGCTGTACACCTCAGACTGCAAAGCCACTTCCAGCTCCACCAACATCATTAAGTTTGCTGACGACACAGTTGTGGTGGGCCTGATCTCAGGAAATAACGAGAAGGCCTACCTGGAAGAGATAAGAACCCTGGAGAACTGGTGCCAGGATAATAATCTCCAGCTAAATGCCAGCAAAACGAAGGAGCTGATTGTGGACTTTAGCAGGAAACAGCAGAGGAGCTACCAACCTGTCCACATCAGTGGAACGGCGGTGGATAGGGTAGGAAGCTTCAAATACCTTGGAGTGACCATCTCTCAGGACCTGTCATGGAGTTGCCACATCAACACCATAACGAAGAAGGCTCGTCAGCGCCTATACCACCTGAGACGACTGAGGGACTTCAGACTGCCCTCCAAGGTACTACGATCCTTCTACTCCTGCACCATCGAGAGCATCCTCACGGGGAACATCACAGTCTGGTTTGGGAACAGCACCAAGCAGGACAGGCAAGCGCTACGACGAGTGAGACGTTCAGCAGAGCGAATCACTAGGATGGAGTTTCCTGACCTGCAGTCCATCTACAAGAAGTGGTGTTGGACCAAGGCCAAGAAGATTGTGAAGGACCCCAGTCATCCCAACAATGGACTGTTTTCTCTGTTGCCCTCGGGGAAACGCTTAAGAACCCTGAAGGCTAACACAGAGAGAATGAGGAGGAGCTTCTTTCCACAAGCCATCCGTGCCTTGAATGGGGACAGGGACTAGGACACTAAATCAAAGTATCTACATACACAAACTGGACCCTCACTCACTACAATACACAACCATGGCTCATGGAAAACACACTACGGACAATAATTAAAATATTTCTTTTTAACTCACACAAACACTCACATACAGATAAATATGTACATTATATATATATATATATATATACACACACACACACACACACACAGACACGCACTATTTCATCTCTGTATATATATTTGTATATTTGTATTCTGTATTTTTTTTGCTTATATTTCTATATTTTCATATTTTTATATTTTATTCTTTAACTTAAATGTAACTTATTCTATTTTTATTTTCTTCATTTTTATTTTATTTTTCTTTTGCACTTTTGCACTTTACTTCATTAAGTTAAGGTTTAGTTAAGTTTAAATGTAGATTTTTATTGTATAGCTTGATGTGGGCAGACTGTCATAAAAAGCATTTCACTGCAAGTTATACTGTGTATGACTATGTATGTGACAAATAAAATTTGATTTGATTTGATTTGATTTGAGTTATCTGCGCCACCTTAAATGGATTTAACTGCCGTGCTTTTTTAAGGAGGAATATCAGCTTCATGATATTGTTGTTTATTTCTTTAAGATCATATTTTAAAATATTTTATATCAGTCAGATTAAGTAAATACGTGAATTGAAGTAATGAAGTGTCACCACTTTATTAAAACATGCAAAAAATGGCCATAATAATAACCAGATAAAAATACCAGATTCCTGATCTGAACTTGTCTGCACAGTTCTTGTCTGTTGTCTGTTCTTGTCTCACTTAATGTAAATGTAAATGTAAATGATCTTCACCAGTTTAAAGGTTCTTTACTTCCATGTCTTTAACCGACATAAAAGGGATGGTTTATCTGACCCACAATGTGTTAGGTATGTCATTGTAATTAGGCCTTACTGGAAATGTATGTCAGTGATGGGTGAAAGTTAAGAAAGTTTGAAAAATTAAAAATGTATTGGGGGAAAGACAGGAAGGAAAAAAAAATGGAAATCGAGAGATGAAGAAGCAAAACAATAAATCATCATGGCTAATGAATTTTTAAAACTCCAACTACCATCAACATTCTCTGTAAATGCTGCACAGTGGGGGCTCAAATTCACTACGTTCCAGTGTAAATGATAGCTAATGGATTAGGCATATGCTTTTCGCATTTCATCCCAAGTATCAATCAAGTTGCTATGCAGATGTCATCAACAATGCTGATGTTTACACATTGGATTGAGAGCCTATCCATCAATAGTTTAAAACCTCCTATCCTGTGCAGACATTCAGGAACTATTTTGAATTTCCAAATGCATCCATTACTGATGAAGCATGTAGAGTTCGTTACATAGAAGATCATATATGCATGATCATACTGTTTACAGTGAAGTAGAAGGCGGAGCATGATCATCTTTGACTGATGGCCTTTAAGGCTAAACTGGCAAAAAGCCTGTGGATGAAAGAAGCTGAGATGTTTCAGACATCCGTTAAATCCATTTGGGGCTTGTTGGCATGATCCCTTGTGTCTATTGTATCAACATAGAGATCTAAGAGTGCAAGGTATAAATTAATGGACACCTGTAGGTCTTACACTGACAAAAAGTGATAAAGATTCATGGGTGGCATTAATTATTTTGTCCGTTTTGCATTCTTAGTGATCCAGATGAGTTATGTCCAGATTAATTATGTTTGCTCAAGTTAAAATGACTGTCCTTCTCATTACCACTTACCTTTAAGGACAAAGATAATTGAAGCAATCATTATCAAGGACAATAATTAAGATTTTTTTTTTTTTGTAAAATGCATGTGTTCCACCCAACAGCAGGAAAATGACTAGTTTAAGAGTCACTTCGCTTAGAAAAGGAAGATTTTAGATCTTAGTAAAAGATTTTACTTTGAACCTCATCACAAACTTCTACCTGGTAACTGCACTTTTCTGTAATTATGTGATTTTTTTATGAGCCTTGTCTACACCTGGCATTAACATGTGTTTTTGGTGATCGGCTTACGTTCACATTTCACTTGACCACATGAAAAGCCAGATGTAAATACACCCAGGACGCATTGGGATTGGAGTATGACTGGATTATCACTCACTCAGATTATCCTTACTACTCAAACCAAATTTGAAGATGGTCAGAGATGGATCTATTCCACATTTAAATACAAGTGTAAACGAATGTTTTCCATATCTGGACAAGGTTAGGCAAGCAGAGATACATGTGTCTCTCTCACTCTCGCTGCTTAAGGATGTGTGAGAATACCTAACCTTAATCTACACCATAACCTAATCTTAATCTACAGTTTACTTTACACATAAACCTGATCTTAACCTACACCTTAATCTACACCTACACTTCATTTTAACCTAACCTCAACCTACTACCTAACATACACCTAAACCAAAATTTCTTAACCTCTTCTTAACCTCATTCTGAATCTTTCCTTAACCTTTAGTGAAGAAATTCTTACTGTTTCTGTTGATGTCGGTCCATTAATATGTCCTTGATTAGCTCCAAAAAGTTCAATAACAGCAAGATCTTCTCCAACAGTAGCCCCCAGAACTGCTTTTTCAAACTCTTCTTTGAGTATTTAACAGATTGTGTGAGTGTTTGTATTTCGCTCAACAACGCCACCAGTGGACAGGTGGAAAAAAAACCCAAATAGGTCATATTTTTGGACTGGAATAATTAACCAGTTGACCAAAAAAAATTTTTTTTATGAGATTAAGTTGTTCTAAACCCGACCACCTTGATGAAAAATATACAGGAAGTAATTTGCAGAAATTACAGTTTTTTACACAGGGAAAGTAAAATCGGATCTCATCTGGTCACACTGTGGATGCATTTTGTGTAAACATAACCCAGTCAAAGTAGATCCAGATACTATCCGGATACGAAATGCATGTTCATGCCAGGTGTATGAAAATAGTCTACTAAAATTCATGACTACTCATAATATCTAACAGTATATGCAGTGATCACTGGTAATGGATCTGAGGATTTGAATAACAGTGTTTCTTATTAAGTAATGACCAAATAGTCAAAGCTTTTAGGTTATATAACTGCAAAATGTGTATGTGATAGGTCGTCATGGAAACAGATGCACACTGTGATTTTTGGTTAAAACCAGTTACATTTAACTGCAAAATGTGGAGGAGGCCAATGAAAGGTCATCATGAAAACATGTAGGAATTTTAACAAAGTGAAGACTGCATAACTGTGTTATGCATTTTGGTTTAGAAGCATCTGATGAAGGACTGACCTGCATGTGTCAGGGTGGAGGGAGTGCCCTTCCATCCCAGTGGAGAGCCAGAGTGCACAGCCAAATCTAATAACACAGTGTGGTTTTTTAACTGTAACTTTAGCAAAGAAGGCAAAACACCTTTAAAGCAACATTATGTAACAATTGTACCTAAATAACAGCTTCAGATCATTTTGATGGTGCAGTGACAAATTTTATGCACTTAGGTCATTAAAGTTTACTGTGTGCTTAACTCACAGCATTACATCTAATGCTCAGCCTTAAAACAGCGCTGCAGTTAGATGCAGGAAGGCATATCTTCTATACCATTTAAGGTGTAACACAGAATTCCAGCATGATGCTGAAGAGTAACTCCAGCCTCCTGAGTACATCCATGTTTGTTAACAGTGGCATGAATCATCACAGTCTGAATATGGTGTCATAGTAAGGTTATGTGACAAGCTAAACGCACAAGGCTGGAGTTATTCTCCAGTTTTTTACTGGAATTATCGGTTCTTAAATCTTAAATGGTGAAGAAGACAGGGCTTCTGCATATAACTGTGGTGTTATTTTTCAGATGGAATTTAGATTTAAGGATGTTGTGCTGTTTATATCCTTACAATTATATAAAGGAGCAAATGGATCCTATAAAAGGAAGTGTATGACTGGTATGACTGGCAGATTTGCATTGACTAACTCAGGTTATGCAGTGTTATGCAGTTCTCATGAGTGTTGTTCTGCCAGCTTCACCAGAGTTATATGAGTAAGACATGCTCTGAGCAGCCTGGTAGAGATGGTACTCCCCCTATGATTTTGAAGCTGCTGTTTTAAGATAAAAAAACGTTTAATAAAGTGCTAAGTGCCAAGGCCAGATTGCAGGAAGCAACACAATAGAATTAGATATATAAGAGACAATAATATACAGACAAATTAAAATATAAAGAGTTAAGTATTGGAATGCCTTTATGCAACAGCTGTTCATGAGCGTAATGTCATGCAGGGGAAGCTTTTGTGCATCCTGTTTTTTATATATATATAACCCTGATTAAAGAGCATGCCTGATGGGAGGAGCTGAAACAGTTGACAGCCAGGGTGCGATGGGTCAGCGATGATTTTCTTTGCACGCTTTCTGGTTCTGGACCAATGATCTTTTCTGCAGATCTGATGATTTGCTGCAGTTTGTCTATGTCATTTTTAGTAACAGAGCTTCACCAGTCTGTAATAAAGGTGGTAATGACAGACTCTATGTTGGCTGTGTAGGACTGTACCAGCAGGTTCCTGAGGCAGGTTGAACGTCTTGAGCTGGCGTAGGAAGAGCTTTGGAGAATCCTTCTGTGATAGATTTGATGTTGATATCCCACAAGTCCCTGGTGATAGTAGGTTCCAGGAACTTGAAGGAATCCGCAGCCATCATGGTCTTGTCAAGAACGGTGGGGGGCTTCTCCTGAAGTCCACTGTCATCTCCACTTTTCAGAGCAGGTTCAGCTCCACGTTGTAGCGACTTCTCCAGAGAACCAGCTGTTCCACCACCCATCTGTAAGCAGGTTTGTCATCGTCTTCAATAAGACCAATGACTGTAGTGGTGTCTGCAAATTTCAGGATTTTGACAGAGGGGCCCATGGAGGGTTAGTCTCACTGTAGGGGGTGCCAGTACTGATTGTTTGAGTGCCAGAGGAGAATTTTCCCAGCCTTACCTGCCGCTCTCTGCCTGTGAAGCTAGGGATCCACTGGCAGGTGGAGGATGGAACGCTGAGTAATCCCAGAATGATGCTGTTAAACGCTGAGGAGAAATCGAGGACTAGGATTCTGGCATATGTACTTGGCTGGTCAAGGTAATTAAGGAGAAGGTGAAGTCTCATGTTCGCTGCATCACCGTGAACCACTTTCTGGATGTGTTGAAGGTGTCTAAAATAAGTTGAGATTGTTTTGCCAGTTTCCTTGAAATGCCACATTTACTGCACAGAGCACTTTAGTTACGTCCATCATCTTAAATGTTTTTGTGAAAGGCTTGTTAGTTGATGCCGTACTGAACCTGTGCTGAACCAGCACCGGTGTAAATGGTAAGAGAAACACTCTTGACAGACAAAGATGGAAGTTCAAATGAAAGTTTTTGTATTATTATTAATTTACTGAGTTTTTCATTCATGTCTTTTTTCCCCCACAGGCAGAATTTTTATGGATCTTAGGCCTCAAGTCTGAGTAAAGTCAAAAGTAAGTGCACTACAAACCACTAACTCGAGCCCTCATCATTGACAGATCTACCTCCTGAATATTTTCATCTAAATCAAAGCATTCACAAGCCAGTCAGAGCAGAACCCATGTTGTGGGTTTTTTTTGTATTCATTTTTTTAATTAAAATTAAAATCAGGCATAATTAAAATGAGGCAAAATAACAGGGTTGTAGATTTGTAAAAGCACATCTGAGCATTTTTGCCCCAACCAAAGTCACATACTTACTATTTCTACATCAATAAACAACTTAAAATACTGAATAAATGCATTCTATGGCACCTTTAACAAATGCATTAAGCTACTGAAATAAACAGTCTGAGTTGCTTACTTATAATGTGTTCATTGTATGTGGCTCCTTCGGGACTTCCTTGTTTCCTCATGCATTATAATGAATCGATGAATTTACAATTGTAAAAGGACAATGATGGATTACACGGAAACCTTGTGTCCTTACTGCATTCATCACAAGCTTTATCAGTCTGAACTGTGGCCATGTGGCCATGCTAAATGAGTTACACACAGGAGTCCTAATGCTTTTGTCCTTTTCTAAACATTGGGTTCTTCACAGTGCTGGCAAATAATTAGGTGAGCTAAATACAGAAATGCTTAAAGTTTCTTTAGACAAAAGCGGAATAAACATCTACCTCACAACTTGACCCACAACTGCAGTCACTTTATTCACCAAGTAAAGGAAAGGGACAGATCTGCAGTGGACATGGTACTGACAGTAAATTCATTTGAATCTTTAGGTGTGAAACAGACTTAGCATTAGCTTAGCATTAGCTCATCCAATAGGACAGCTTTTTGCTTAAGGCAGTTCCATGGTTTAATGAACGTACATTCAGAACAACAGATTATGTCAAATTAAACTGATTGGTTTAGGTATGAAGCATCTTGTGGACCTGGCTTGTGAATCATTCACTCATGCTTAGCAGGCTGAAGATTCTTCACAAGTGAAGCTTTGCATTCGTCTTTTTTTTAGCACAGATCACTTTTGACATAAAACATCAAAAGACAATAAATGAAATGTAAAATGAAAATGAAAAATTTTGAATATGGATCCTTTACGTCACTTTTGTAAATCCAACAGTCAAGTTCCTCATTTCCTCTGGTGTTTGGGAGCTGTCAAATTAAGTCGGGCTGCTAACTCTACACCCCTATACACCCCTGCTCTCATTAGTCTCCTTCCTTTTGTTGTGCAGGTTGAGTGTCCCTCTGGTAAAGGTGGCAATTTGGATCCTGTGCTGTGAGCAGATGTTTTCAGCAGACGTGTTTCTGCTGCAAGGCACCCAAAAGTCACTGTTGGTATTTTATACCAAACAAATGCATCAGGCCGTCTTCCAAAGGAACACCTGGACTTTCCAAACAGCTTTCCAAATCCCACATGAGTTCTGCCAAAGTCAAAAAAAAAAAAAAAAAAAAAAAAAAAAAGAAACGTCTCAGCTTCACCCAGTCATGTCTAACACTGGCAGAACAAAGCCAAATGCCAGCGCTCCGTGGGGGGGCTGGGCCCGAGCTTTCTGCTTCATTCATTAAATTATCAGCATGTTCCCTGCAAGAACTTCTTTTCTTTAAAACACTGGCAAGGCCAACAAAAGAGCTTTTGTTGTTCCTGGAGATGTTCCCTTTTTACTGCAGAGAACATACTCCTGGAGCATGGCTCATGCATTAAATGCTCTGTGCTTCTTCTGAAGGAGGGAAATTGGCTCCCCAATGGCCTCCGAATCAATAGAGTCAATGCCATTTCAAACTAGTGGTACACCTTGTTTCTCTCATAACCAGCTTTTTGACTGCATAATCGCTCTCCGAAGCCCTTCTCTCTCTGCCACTTTTGCAGAGGTAGGATTAGAGGCCTTGAGAAGAGAGTGCTGATGTTTTATGCAGTGTCAGGAAGATCGTGTCATTCTGTAGATCTGATCTGAAGAGGGGAATTATTGCATTGCTGCTGGAGCCAAAGCTGAGTTTCGAATGTGAAGTTTTACAATGATGCTCTGCTCATGTAGAACACTTGCTACTATAGTGGTATACACAGCCTATACTTTTTAAAGTAGAGAGCTTGACAGGAATGACAGCGGGCAGAGTAATTACAACTGTATAGAAGCACTGCAAGTGCTGAAACCAGAAACAAGGCAAAAAAAAAAAAAAAAAACCTTCAGCATAGTCCAATACATCCTGCAGAGGATGTCAGTGGAAGGCAGAGATGACAGATGGATGATAAAGGCAGGCAGGATTGTTCAGCAGTGCAAAGGGGGGGAGAGTTCAGCCACGGATTTGAGACGTGTGGAGAGAAACAGCAGCTTCTGCCACGGCTGGAGCAGAGAGAACATGGCACTAATCAAGAGCAGAATGGATGGAGGAGACGTCCCAGGTGTACCGAAAGGCTGGAAATGTCATTTGAGGGAGTGATGAGGTAAAGACACCAGCAAGTGAAGGAAAGAACCAGCAGGAGTTCATTTCATACTTTCTAGGACCTTTAGAGTGGAGGGGGGTAGAGGGGAAAGAAAAAAAAAAGAAAAAAAAAGGAGCGACACCGACAGGAGAGGTAAGGAAGAAAGAAATGGAGCACTGAGCTATGTAGATCCACAGATATGGGCAGATCAGGAATGTGTAAGCTGGGTCTGAGGCAAGTAGAGAGTGATTATAGTCTCTCTGAAGCCTCGGCGGTGACACAAAGCGGCCAGAGCAGACAGAAATATCCCAATCCAGCTATGATAGGTGTCATAAGAAGGTGAGACAGGACGTCCTATTTAAGGCAGACACCGTTAACCTAAAGCAGAGCTTTAGTGCTAGAGTAAGAGGGGTTGACAAGCGCACTAAAACCCTCCTTTTTTGAAAAGGAGGAGACAATGAAGCAAATGAAGAATTTTGACACTAAATGCACCCAAGAATATAAGGTCTCTTTTCTTGCTGTTAAGTAATGTGTGTGGAATCGCAGCATTGTTTTAACTTGTGAAGTGAGGCATGAAAGTTGTGTTTCTGCTTCATTACATGCCGCCCCCAACGGCTGCTTTAGTGCTGCGAGTCATCAACTGTGGCCTAAAATCCATTTATATACTGGAAAATGTTATAAAGTGTTCACCATAAAATGGCAGTGCAACTTAAAGACAGAGTAAGGTGAGCATCTACAGAGCATCTATAGTGGGCCATCAAGATAAAGCAACATCAGTATACTTACAGTACAGGGAATTTTATTCCAAGCACTTTATTGTTCTTTAAGCACAGATAATATCCTCAATATGCTTAGAAAAGCATATTGCATATTACAATAACATTTTTTTACAAAATAATACAATATCATCACATTGCCCACATCCAATACAATACAGCTGAAAAAAAACATAGTTAAAAGGACAAGACAATAGAGGAACTTTTAATTTAAATCTGTTGAAGGTGCTTTGAAAAACCTTCAAGAAAACATTACATTTATAGAAGCTGTAATAATAAAAATAATAATAATGGTTGATGGATGATGGATGATGGTGACAGCAAGGTTTTATTTACCTGTATGGCTAATACTACAAAGCACACAGTGCACAAAAGGAAAATAAATCCTAAAAAAAAATCAATATAGTTAATGCATAATTGTTATACATTGGTATGGAAAGCCTTTGTGAAGAGAGACAAAAAGCGTTCCTTATAGTTGGATTTCCAAGTAGCTTAAAGATTTACATTTAGTAAGATTAAGATCCTCTAGGAACCTTAATTCAAATGGGTTCTCTGAGGAACAAGATTTTACACTAAGGAAACCTAAAAGGTCTTACAGACACCTGTAATAGCATTGAGGAACATTTGAGTTTGTGGAGGAGCCCCTAGGTTCTTGGCGTGACCTATAGGATTAAAAAAAATGAGACTTCTGCGCCTCTCAGCAGGTATTTTGGCCCATAGAAGGCCACTTTAGAATAGTCCAGTGTTTTCCTCTTGGCCATTCTTGGTTGTTTTCAGCTGTGTGTTTTGGGTCATTATCCTGTTGCAAGACTCATGACCTGCGACTGAGACCAAGCTTTCTGACACTGGGCAGCACATTTCTCTCTAGAATCCTTTGATAGTCTTGAGATTTCATTGTACCCTGCAGAAACTCAAGACACCCTGTGCCAGATGCAGTAAAGCAGCCCAAGAACATAACAGAGCCTCCTCCATGTCTCACAGTAGAGACAGTGCTCTTTTCTTGATATGCTTCATTTTTTTTATTTCTTCATCTGTGAACATAGAGCTGATGTGCCTTGGCAAAAAGTACCATTTTTGGCTCAAACAACGTCAGATGGTGTGATCTGACACTGACGTTCCTTGAGCTTGAAGTTCACCTCGTTTTTCTGGGCTCTTTTGTTACCATTCATATTATCCGTCTCTTTGATTTGTCATCAATTTTCCTCCTGTGGCTACATCCAGGGAGGTTGGCTACAGTCCCATGGATCTTAAATTTCTGAATAATATGTGCAACTGTAGTCACAGGAACATCAAGCTGCTTGGAGATGATCTTATAACCTTTTCCTTTAACATGCTTGTCTATAATTTTATTTTTTCTAATCTTCTGAGACAACTCTTTTCTTCGATTCCTCTGGTCCACGTTGAGTGTGGTACACACCAAGTCACCACACAGCACAGTGACAACCTGTAGCCATATATATATATATATATATATATATATATATATATATATATATATATATATATATAGGCCCACTGACTGATTACAAGATTGTAGACACCTGTGATGCTAATTAGTGGACACACCTAGATTTAACATATCCCTTTGGTCACATTATTTTCAGGGGTACCATAATTTTCGTCTAGCTCTGTTTAATGAGTTTTCTTTTTAAAATAATTCTATTGAAGCATGGTTCAAAATCAATGTCGGATTTACATTTGTTCAGTTTCATTGAATTTTTATTTATCATTACTTTTGTCAGATTGAAGTTATTTCTGTCACCATTGTGGGTTTTTCTTTCAATAACCGAGGGGTACCAACAATTTTGTCCATCCCAAGTGCACCCCAAAAAATTGTTTAGGTTGAGGTGTAGGTTATGTAAGTTTATGTTAGGTTACGGTTAGGCTTATATTTAGGTGTGGTAAGCTTAGGTTTAGGTTTAGGTTAGGTTAAATTTAGGTTGAAGTGTAGTAGGTTAAGATTAGAATTGCGTTAAGGTGTATTAGTTTTAGGTTAGAAATAGAATTAGTTGTTGTAGGTTAAGTTTAGGTTCAGGTTATGCAATTTCACTGGTTGCTTTGTAACCTTTTCTGTTTAAATCATTTGATTTCTGCATGTCTAGGTTGCATCAGTAATTTGTGCATATGTACGAGGGTTGAACCACACTTAGTACTCATGAGGTGAGGTGAAAGTGCTGACGCCACAGACACAGCTTAGCTGTCATTTTATTTTTAGAGGGATTGACAATAACTTTAGAGAAGCTCCTCAATTTAAGAAGCCTCACAGGTACAACGACAGAAAAGGATATTTTTGAGGCTGTGTCATTTGCCATCGAAAATTTGAGTGTCTTTTGGGACACGCTGTGTGGAGTCACCACTGACGGAGCTTGGGTCATGACAGGCAAAGCGGAACGAAATGGCTTCATGGCATGCAGAAAATTTTATCCGTCTTGAAGGTAAGGCTGTAAAGTTGCACTGTATTATACACCAAGAGGTACTCTGCACCAGAGCCACCGAACTGGGTTTGTAATGGCCTAAATCGATCACCAGCACTCAATTACAGAGAATTGTGGACACTCCTTTCTGAAATTCATATGGAAAATGGCCACGAAATCTATCACACCCATGCACGGTTCTTTTCATTAAGATCTGAAATCAATCCATTTTTGAAAGAAACTGAAAGAACTGTGCCTTGATGGACTGATATGGTTAGAAGACCTGCCAATGCACCGATGCACCTCAACGACCAGATGAATGCACTAAATAGACTGCAGGTGGAAGATGCTCTAGTATTAAATCATCTGCTGTCAAGCTCTGTCTTTTTGAGAAGCAAATAAGTGACTGTAAAACTGCACACTTTGCTGCTTTGGGAGAATTTCACCCCCATTTGTTTTTTGTTTTTTTTGAATGCCAACATTCCTGGAAAGATGGAGAAATATGTGACAGTGCTCACATCACCGACCACAGAATTTAACCAGCGATTTTGGTAAAGACTTTGTTGCCATTGAGAAAGACATTCCAGTGTGTTCTCAAGCCCATTATCTATTGATGTGGAAGGAGTACAAGAGGAAGTCCAGTTGGAACTCATTGAAAACCAATGCTCATCACCAGATGCTCCCAATTCCAGAGTTCTACAGTAGCTTGAAAACATCCAGATTTCATTTAATGAGGCACTCCACACATGCTTTCTCTGATGACACTGAACAAGAGCCGACTGAAATCTAGGATAACTGACAGTCTACCTCTACGATGTGCTTTGAGTCTCTATAACCAGACTAACACCTGACTTGACAGCCATTCCTCAGTCCAAGGCACAATATCAGTGGTCCCATTAGAATTATAATAACTGGTGAGTAAAACTAAGCTTTGCAAAAGATAGATAAGAGATAGATGATGGATACATTGTCAAAGATAGATAATTAAAGTTAATCACTCAAATGAAAAAGGATGTGTAATTGATAATAATCAAGTAGGTGTATTACTTTTTTTTATTTTTATTACAGAAAGTCTGTGGCCTGTGACAAACCAATTGTTTTCCTTTTGACCCCCAACAAGAACAGTTTAGATTCCCTCTATGCTAAGATTTAGCATCAGCTTTCATCACAGCAGCTTTTCTCCAGAACTGGCAATCTATATAAGTCAACAGTTTGCAGTAGATTACGGGAAGAGTAGGAGGCGATACAGCTTGTATTGTGAGTGAACTTGCGTGAGTGAAGTGGCATTGGGAGTGGAGAATAGCTGATAGATTAGTCCACAGATTAGTTGATTAGCACACCTTTTTAAAGTTTATTTTAGTTTCATTTGTATTGTTTTTCTCTAACAGACACTGAGCCAATAAAGGTCGTACAGAAGCAAATTATTCTTAAAAACACCATGTAAACATCAACTGCCAGTGTTAGGACATGAACAACACTGTGCTAACTGTGATTTTCGAGGTGGCAATCATCTTTTAAATAGAACAGATCAAATGAGGAGCAACACAGGTGCTGTTGTTGTACATACGACTATTTTTTAAATCATGCATTATAATGCAACTGGATTTCATGTTGGCTAAGCGGACATGCATTTGACTACTTAGTGTAGGTGCATGTGTTTAAAATCCTATCAGTGTGCAAAACGTAGTTACTAGTTACATACTGGAAACAATCCCTGGAGTTCCACAATAAAAAGAAAAAAAAGTATGAGCAAGAAGCACTGAGAAGAACCAAGACTCAAAAAGAAAACTGTGTGAAATGTGAACTGTTCAAAATGTGTGAGTTAGAAACACTAGGAAGGACCAAGACACAAACACTGCCTACAAACATGAGGATTAAGCACATTTTTAAGTCTGCCCAGCCATCTTAGCATTCTTGGGGAAGTACCAAGACTCAAGAGGAAAAGCTGCCTACGAGCATGAGGAAGAAACACTGGGAAGTACCAAGACTCAAGAAGAAAAGCTGCCTACGAGCATGAGGAAAAAACATTGGGAAGTACCAGGATTCAAGAAGAAAAGCTGCCTACGAGCACGGAAAAGGAACACTGAGAACCTTCTGAAGAGCATCAAAAGAACCAAGAAGTCCCATTCTTCCACTTCCACTCACCGCTCAGAAGTGTGTTGCATCCACATTACACAAGCAGCCACTCACACCACAAGCAAAGAAGGGATCAATAAAGAATAGATTTTTTAAACTGGAACATATGAGAGCAACACAAGTCACAAAAAGAGAAACAGCTCCACTTCTACAGAGAGGCAGAGAGAGACATCTCTCATGACAAAGATTTTCAAAGGAATAGATAATAGAAATTTAAATATGGCACGATATCTGCTTATGTTGCAGTGACTTGGTATTGATTCTCCCAAACTTGGCTTCTCCTGGGCTCCACCCCTTACCCGATTGTAGTGGAGCTCATACACTTCTGCTATGAAGACCTCTGCTTTGCAATGCCTCTTTGTGAAGTCTCTGTGTACCTACCTGAGGTCTGAGCCTTCACTGTAGTTGTTTGGACTTCTTGTTTTCACCCTT
Organism: Salminus brasiliensis; assembly: GCF_030463535.1. Lineage (NCBI taxonomy): Eukaryota > Metazoa > Chordata > Actinopteri > Characiformes > Bryconidae > Salminus > Salminus brasiliensis. The sequence goes on along the minus strand of NC_132884.1, from coordinate 16,784,429 downwards.
TGCTTTGTAATCTGCTTTGTAAGTATGGATGCAATACCTGCCTGTCTGTGCTTTGACTCTTGCCTGTTCCATGGGCTTGTTTGCCTTAGTAAAGCCGCTGTGCACTTACAGCCAAACTGTTACAAAACTGAAGGGCTACAAATTTTCAAAACTTGTATGTTTTTTTCTAAACTTCTATGTTGGATATTGTCAGACAATGCTGGATAGGGGTATAATCTTCTGATCCTACCGTTCTGACTGCAGTCAACTTTTCTTCTACTCAAGTTTGTGCATATGATGGTGTGTTTTTCTACTCTGATGATTTTCCTAAGGTGCTTTAAGTTCTCATGATGAATTATCGCACAACCAGTTTTAATATACAAAGCTAAAGGTCGACTGAATAGATGGAGATATGTAAATTAGTTATTTAGAAAAAGTCATTGTAATATTGGCTTATTTTCCAGCTCATTATCCATATATGACATCAGGCTGCATTATACATTTATTCAGAGCTACCCAAACAAACCCCTACTTTGTGCTGGCCAAACCACACCCACATTAAGGTCAAATCTCATCAAAGTAATTTTGGACCACTGTCAGTCCACTGACCAATGTACTTAACAAATGATGGTTTTCTTACATTTTGATTACCCCCCCCAAAAAAAAAATATCCTTTCCAAAAAAATGTCCTTATCCAGTATCTCAATATATCACAATATATAGAATCGCAACACCTATACCATAATATGTATGATATATCATAATGTGAACCATAATATGGCCAAGTTCTTGCCAATACACAGCCCTTGGTTTGGTCCAGTTTCTTAGACAAACTAAGAACTTCATGGAATTGTAGTTGCTGAGTCCTCCTCTGGGCTGCACCAGATAGTTCATTCAGGATACAAGTAGGACAACTTGTAAGATTAAACAGAGGCACTGACTAGTGGTATAATACTGGGTTGTGGCTCTACGTTTCTCTGCCACAATTCAACTGGGTTTCATCAAGAATTCATGTCACGATTGCATCTCTCTCTCTCTCTCTCTCTCTCTCTCTCTCTCTCTGTAGTGACCGATTGTGTGATGAGGAGCTCCAGGCTGCTGACTGGGTCCTTTTCCTGATTGCTCTCTGGCTTTGACCTGATGTAGACTTGGCCTGGTGAGGAAACTGAGTGTAAGGTCACACTCCTTCTCCTTCACACTTTCTCCTTCCTTCCCTCTCTCTCTCTCTCTCTCTCTCTCTCGATCCCTCTCTTTCTTGTTCCCTACCCCAAGCACCAAGCAGGTCCACTCTCCTCTCCTTTTACCACTACATCACACAGCTGCTTTACCTCCTTTTAACACCCCCCCAAACACCCCCTCCGAGCCCCATATATGACCCCTGACCTCTGTCCATGTATCATCCCCAATTCCACTCTTGCTCCTGCATTCCCAATTCCCGGAGGCCTCTGTTTGTGCTGGGCTTTCCACCGCTCTCCCTTCGTGTAATGAATTAATTAGAAGCATCATTAGCAGTGTGATGCTCAATGGTCCGGATCGTGTCTAACCTAGAAATCAGAGACAAAAAAAATCTAATCAGCGCCCCCTATACTGTAATTACTTTTAGAGTGGTTAAGTGCTCCAGCAATTGAGGAGGCAAATCGAGTGCAACCCAACATTACTGTATAAGATGAAGGAAGCCATCTTTAGTGGTAAGCGTGAACAACGCTGGCTCTGCATCAAGAGTGGATCACTCAGGCTCAGGCAGAGACAGCTGCAATTTCCTTTCAGTTAAATGCTAATGAGACAGGGTGAAGTGTGTATTTGTCATGACCATGGAGGTGTTCTAGGACCTGGAGAGAGTCATGAGTATTAGCATTAGTGCCCATTTATTTCAGGGGGATTTGCTCAGTGGCGCATGTACCACATGAAGTACTTGTCCCAGACGCCATCAGGTTTGCTTTATGGGGACTTCTTTACAGCACAGACACAAGATGTAGGTAAACAGAAATACAGTGAAACAACATGTTAATGAGGGCGATTGGTTGTCAGCCTTGTGGTCATTTAAGTAGCCATGATGTGCATGAGCAAAGACAAGGTGGAAAATGCTTTGTAGACCCTTTAAAAGGTCCTGCATTTTTTTTCTTCTATTAATTCCCTTTGGGGTTCACTTACAACTATTGTGGTGCTTTAAGTACCCATAATTAAGTATCACACAATCAGTTTTAATGGTTTTAAATGGACAAAGCTAAACGGTGGTAGACAGAATAGACAGAGATATGTACATGAGTTCTCCAGATAAAGTCATTTCTAATTGGGCTTTTTTCCCCAGTGTATTGTCCATATATGGGATCAGGCAGTATTTATACATTTATTCAGGGCTAACCAGGAACACTCGACCAACCAAATCCCTACATTTGCTGGCCATACCACACCCAAATTAAGGTCAAATCGAATACCACGTCATGCTGCAGCCGTCCATCAGCAGCCATAGCCCAAGAGAGCATAATTGGCCCTACTCTCTCTAGGTGGGTAGATGGCGCTTTCTTCCCAAACCACCTCAGTGTAATTCTAGCCAGCACGAGCATCTCCAGTAGTAGACCTCAGTATGTGGTGCCTTTCCTCCGAGCATGTTGGTTGTCCGTTAATATTGCGAAATAATTGATGACAGTTTGAAAAGAGTCGGTGGCTGGTTGCACATGTGTCAGACCTCACCCTCCCAGTGTTGAGAATATTACACGTGATAAAAATGTGTAAAATTGGGAAAAAAATAAATTAAATGTAAATAAATTTTAAAAATCAATAAAATTATTATGTTTACAGCCTGTATAACTCTATCTGTTTGAACTTGTGTGAAATTCTTTTTGAGTAAATTTGAGTTGTAGCAAGTTAGCAATTGTAGCAAAAATGGAGTGCAAACCTCAAAGATAGCACTACTGAAGTGAGCTAAACCCCCAAGGGTTAAACCCCACTCCAGAAAAGCCAACTTGCTGGATCCCCTACAGCATTAACCCCAGGACTGCTTTAGATGGTCTACCTGGTGCAAGAGACAAATACATAAGCAAAAAAGGCCCCAGCTTTCCACATTGGAAAAGTTTTTTAAGAGACTAAAAATCTGCACACTGGTGTGTCTTGGTAGCCAATTAGGTTTAAACTCTGCCTCCAAATTTCACCTGCAACACGCTCAAGACAAAACAAGCCAGGCATCCCAAAGGTTCGCCACCCCTCTTCCCTTAAAGACAGATTAGCACACCTTGCACAAGAATGAAATTTACCCACTACCATCCACTGCAAGGAAAGGAAATTTACTGTTCATTACTTTTGGTCATGTCCCATCCAGTACATCTTTCACAACCAGGGCCACGGGAAATTTAAAGACACCACAGACAGGAACAAATATCAAATGTGCCAGTGCATTCCCAATCACATTGTCAGTACCTTTGATGTGTCAAATATCAAAAGCATATGGTTGCTGGAAAAGGCTTCAGCACTTTAGACTTTGAAAATTATAAAATGTTAGGGGGTTGTGATCACAAGAGCTTCTTTTTCAATTATGGAACATTTAAGTTGATAAGAGGTGCATTTTCTAGGAAACAAAATCCTGGGCATTCAACACACTGTTCATCTGCCAGAAACAAAATGGTCCCAGCTCCTATCTTGCTGGCATCCACCTGAATCTTAAATGGCCAATCGAAATGTGGAGCCATCAACACAGGAGCTGAAGTGAGAAGGGCTTTAACAGTCTCAAAAACAGACTGGCAATCCCTAGTCCAAACAAATTTGGCACCCAACCTCAATAAATCAGTGAGAGGTACAACTACGGTTGACAAATTGTCACAAAAACTTCAATACCAAGGAAACACATCAATTTCTCTTGTGGTAGTTGGCGGTGGGTACTGAGCTATAGCCTGCACTTTAGCCTGCAAAGGGCGCACTTGGCCCTGGCCTCCCGCTTTGCCCAGATTAGTCACCGTGGCCCTGGCAAACTCACTTTTTTGCCAAGTTAATGGGAAGACAGGCCTTGGCCAAACGATTAAACAAAGAACGGATGCGCAGCAAATGTTGCTCCCATGTATCACTGAATATTACAGCATCATCTAAATACACAGCGCAGCCTTCCAACCCTGTCACAGCTCAAACTCTGAAATATAGCCAGAGCGTTACACAAATTGAAACTCATAACCTTGTGAGAATATAACCCTCCATTGTAATAAAGGCAGAAATATCACATGCATTTCCAGATAAGTAGACTTGCCAATAGCCCTTCACAGAAAATCAAATTTGCTGACAAACCTAAAATCTAGACTACCATCAAGTTTGTTAACTAATAGACAAGGAGAGGCCTAGCAGGAAAAGGATGATTGTTTGCCAGCCAGTACCGAACTTCTGATCTTCTTAACATGTTGCGCTTGCCTCACATTTAATAATGTTCCATTAAATGTGTTTGCTAATCTGAAGGGAGATCTTCCAAGCTTTTCGTCAGTTTCTTTAGTGATTCTGAATTTTTTAAATGACCACATAACATGGCTAAACCAGCCTCCTTTATCTTACCCTTGTCCAACTGGACCAGAAAGGACCAAGAATGAGATGAAGAACCCTCCATTGACAACACTGGAGTTTGCATTATTCTTATCTGTCTACCCGTGCAATGACATTTATATGGCTGATTGTGTACTTTTATTGGAGTGGAAAGTAAATACATTTTGTCAGATTTATGCTGCAGAACTTCATAAGGCTCTCTAAACTTGGCTTGAAAGGGAGAATATCCTACTGGTAAAAGGACCATCATCCTATCTTTTGGGAGCACCACAATTTAACTTCCCAATTTACCAGCTTCATAAAGCCACCGCCTTATCTGTCAATCTTGGTGTAGCATCGTTTTTGCCCCATATGTCTTGAATAGCTGCTAAAGGACTATGCAACATATGAGCAAAAACAAGATTGTTTACTAAACCCTGTGAAAGTGGTTAGAGCAGTCGTCTCTGGGGCACATCCAAGGCGCTGGTTTTCAACTGCTTCATTACAAACAATTAGGCGAGATGACAAGCAGTAGACCATCAAGTAGTCTTCATTTTTTACAATAAGCTATACAGAAATGGTTTCCAGGTCACAAAGGATAAACTCAACTCTACACGCTGTATCCTCAACAGCATTAACCCCAAGATGGCATCAGAAATCCTTTTAAAAGGCCTGCATGCCGGTGTGTCTCTTGCTCCACCTACCAATTTCAACTGCAACACACTGAATACAAAGCAAACCAAATGGCCCAGAGGGTCCTCACAGTATAAACACCATGGAGGATCTGGAAGAGATGGGTGTAAATGGCAAATGGCAAATGGGCGTATGACAAAATTCCACTTATGACAGAGCATAGATGGGTTTATGTGCAACGTCATTATTGAGATGCACGGCCAGGGGGCAGAAAGTACCAAATAGCAGCTAGAGCTTCACGCTAGAGAGCAATAATGACAAGGAATTGTTGTACAGTAAACTATACCAGCTGCAGAGAGGAGCTTTTGCCCCCTGGCTGCACACCTAACCAATAATGTTTGCCCTCTATAGTTCAACATACCCATGCGTCAGCTAATGGGAGACAGTAGGGCAAGGCTTCAGTTCGTCACAGAGATTTTAAACAAAATTGCTGTCAGCTCTCAGAGGTATAATAATAAACAACAGGACAGTGTTTGAATTAATGTCTACCTTCAAATGCGCCCAAAACAAACCGATAGCGCATATCCACATATTGTTCCGCATACATTAAACAGGTCACGTGATGTCTGTTTTAATATGTGGCAATGTTGGGGGAAGGGGGGGTCAGAACATTAAGATATACACACTACAAGACTTGGACTTAACCAAGCGGAGAAATGCTCTCATGCAGATGCTAACCAGGGTAGCATCGCAATGGATTGGAAATCTAAGCTCACTGGAGTGTTCGCTTTATGATCTGCTATATGCTTCTATTAGCTGTTCCTGATTTATTTAATATTTATGCTTAGACTGAGATGGTTCACAAAATTATAATGGTGTTTAAAAAAATGGGTACCAGGTTTTTCTTTGAAGTATTGGAGTATTGCTTGGTTTAATCAACACTTCAGAGCTGTCTTGGCATTGCTTATTTATGTCCTGCAGTTTTACAAATTTTTGTAGTTATACAATATTTCAAGATCTGGTTGCACTTCGTTTCTCATTGCTCCCTGTTCCTCATTCTTGAGTTTCCTTCTTTGAAACTCTTCTTCATCTGATATTTTGATTCATTTGTCATCTAAAGCCCACTGCACTATAGCCTTTGTCAATATTTGACCCATCCACTCTATGTAAGAAACACAGGTGTATAAACCACACCCTTAATAGGATCCAGGCTGACTCTGGAACAGCTAGAGGAGAAGTGTGGGCAGGCATGGAGAAGCACTGGTTACCATGGCAGTTAGTGTGGCAGGACCCTGGAGAAAGCCCCATCTCACTAACAGGCCAACCCGGGCCAGGCGTGAAAAGCAGTGACCCACTTCACACTTCCGAGCATTATCTTAATACATATTTTACACACTTCATCGACGGTGAGGAGAAAATTCCACGCTCACCCCCACCCCCATATACTCGTCCCAGAGCAAAACCATTCTTGTGAAAAACATCTTCCTAGTTTGACCTCTAGACTGTCACTTTGTCATTAATAGCTTTCTGCTCTTAGATGCCTATAGTTATTACTGTCATTCTGTGTTAGTATTCAAATGTAATTACACACAGTTAGTAATGTAGTCAATTAGATTTAGGTCTACTATCTATTTTGTAATCAAATACTGTACGTCTAATATTTTTTTTCTGTTTGTTTTGTGTAACAAGGTACGATGACAAACATGCCACACACTGCTCTGCACAACAAGTCTGTAACTCACAAAAATAACAATCGAATTCAAATAAGAATACAGTGTCTCCCCTCCTACTTACAATACAAATGGTGGTGGTGTGGATTGCCATCTTAGATGCAGTTGAGTTAAGTGCATTTTCAATTAAATTTATCTTTGTTCAAATGAGCGATGATTGAGAGATAGTTCAACCAAATCCACAAGGAGGTGCATTAATTTGTGACAATGTGTGTAGAAAAAAGGGGGATGGGGGCATTAAGCTATACACACTACATTTGTTCTCAAAGGACAAGACTGGGACCTAACCAAGCAGAAGGATTCTCTCATGCAGATGCTAATCAGGTTAGCCTTACTATGGACTGGAAATCTAAGCTCTCTGGAGTTTTTCTTTTTAAACTTTTTATATGCAGCTACAGGCTGCTCAGTATGCTCAGAAATAGCTTACGGCTTCATATGAGAATATGAATTTATACCACAGTACCAAAAACAAAGGTGCAACAAAGGGTTCATTGAGCAGTGCTACAGAAGAACCACATATTGGGTCCCCGAATAGCTTTTTTTGCTAAAGAGATCTGTGAGTGTGAAGAACCTTTTAAAATAAAGAACTTTCATTTGATGGAAATGTGTTGTACACTCACAGATCTTTATGAAAAAAAGAGTTGCTTAGAAAAGCAACAGTGGTTATTCTATGGCATGGCTCAAAGAACCATTTGAAGCACCTAAAGTGTTGAAAGTGCATTTGAAAACTTACAATCTTGTGTCATCTAATACATACCATTTTCATATCTATACTTTCTAAATTGTTGTAGACAACCCATGTAATTAATGCATTCAGCTACTTTAACCATGTCTACTCCCTGTAAAGAAGTAACGCCAATAGAAAAGGACTTTCTGGAACAGTTAAATATGAACTGGCACCTAAATGCAATCAAATCTTCACTACAATACTCCAAAATCTAGTAGAAAGCCTTCCCTTGACAGTAGAGACAGTTATTCCAACAAAAGCAGGATAAACTATTTTTTAAAACATTTTGTTTCCAGAAGAAACAATGAATGAGCAGGTGTCCCAATACTTTTATCTATATAGTGTATCTTTTGCACCTTGGCCATATAATACATAATACCTGGCAGCATTTTTTATTCCCATATGCATTTTTAGTACTCAAGCAAATGAGATTGGCCATATACTGCGGAGATGCAGATGGAGGTGAGCTTACTGCAGTTTTATTCCTATTTCTAAACTCATATAAAGGGATCACTGATGATTCAGACACCTCCAAAGGCCGCAATCAAGATTTTCATGGCACAAATTATTACCAACTTTATTTCCATTTTCCTATTTGCCAATTATAATCACACCTTGATTAGGCAATCAAAAAGAGACGTTAACTTTAAAAGCCCAGGAAGAAGCATTAAACTGCACAAAGGGCGTATTTAAAGTGGCAATCTAATTGATTACACTCATATGAACCACGACTCACACTGAGAACTGGAAAGATTTTGGGTGAATTTTGTGGTGACCGACATAGATCAGAGCAAAATCCAAAGGTTTTCCTTATACACACATATATAGATATATATACAGTATATATACCAACGGAAGTGGGGCATACAAAGGTGAAATAAGAGTGAATGGCTGACAATTGAAAGGAAATTTGAGATTTATTTGTTCTCTCCCATTGGATAGGCCTTCACAAGCTGAACTGAAGACCTAAAGTGTCAGATTATCCAACAACATAAGTGACAGAGAAACCTACCAGTCATATTTTTTTATATATGTAAATACAATGAGTGGGACCAGTTTTGTTAACAAATAAACATCACTGTAAAAAAAACATCACTCTTTTGCCTTCTGTACATCCTACATACTACATACCACTGATTGCAGACACACATAGTAATATAACCAGAATTCAAATGTCTGTGTTTAATCCAGGCTAGCAAAATTATCATATCATTTTTTTTATTTTGTCTGTTTTCTTGTTTTTTGACTAAGGGTTGACATGTATAGCTTATGCTGAATGCCTCAATCTAATAATGACAGCTAATAGTGACAGCTGACTATTTTACATTACCCAGTTAATGGTTGTTGGCATGGTCATATGTGCACAGAAAATATAGGTTATCAGAACTAACCCAAAAATCCCATATCAGTGCAGTCCTAAACAGCATTAATGCATTTCCCTTGCTCAGGAGTACAGTTCAACAGAACCAGAGAGCACATAATCCTAACGAGTTGCATTTAACATTCCAGCACACCATCCGCACAATGAAATGTCTGTAGTATTAATTAAGCAAACACACACACACACACACACACACACACACACACACACACACACACACACACAGTCAATGATTATTTTGCTAGGCTGGCATTTTGCTAGAATAAACATAAGAGTCTTTGCTTATGCAAGACAGGCCAGGCTAATGTGTGTGAAGCAGCAATGCCAAACACACACACACATACACACACACACACACACACACACACACACACACACATTTACAAGCCCTGAAGCAGCATACTAACACATAGCTATGCTAAATCTAAAATTTAACTGATGGGCTTTCTCTTCAAAACACACTCATTTAGCCAATTATAGCAATTTGACATAAAATAAAGTGACCTACAATGGTCCGTTCAGTTATGACTTCTCAAATCATGTTTGATAGCGCTGTGTTTGGACCCAGCTGCTTTAAAGCATTAACTTAAAGACATCTTGATCTAGAGGTTAAAATTGCTGGGAAGCCAAGAACCAAAGAAGCTCATTAAGAATCAAAATAAATGAAAATTGCCGCCCGTTACACAAAGCCATGTCAGGGATGTTTTCAAAGACAGAAATTCCCAAAATTGATTTGTACAATATCATGATATTGTAAATCATGATTGAAAGGTAAGTAATTAGTCTGATATGCCATGGAGTCACTGTCACTGTTCTTCAATTTCATCAAGAAGTAGGACTACATCTCATTTTGGAATTAGAGCTGGAGAATGTGCAGCGGTGGCTCTGTGGTTGAAATGCTGGGTTACTGACCACAGGATCCCTTGAGCTTCAGGAAGACAGTAGCACTGCTGACCCAGTGTTCTGACCCTGGCTTTCCAAGTTGGGATATGCAAAAAGAAAATGTGCATTGTACTGTACAAGTCAAAATGATGATAAATGCATATTACATTACAATTTGGATGGCCAGTCATTATATCATCCTAATCACTATGTGTGCCTCGTTAAAAGTTCATTAGTGAAATTTGTGTATATGCTAATGCATTTGTGCCAATCAGATTTGTTGTTGGTAGAGAGGGTTTAAATAGTGTAATTTGGCAGAAGGCCAGTATTTATATGATGGGAGTAACTCCACATATTATTTCGATACCTGTAGTAAGGGATATATATATATATATATATATATATATATATATATATATATATATATATATATATATATATATATATATATATATGTCATCATTTAAGATGAATATTAGATGAAAATTAACAGTATTTAGATTTTTTGGAATAAACAAAAGAATCCCTGCTAAATGTTTGGAATTGTTCCATGTAAATACAGGTATATTTACAGATGCTGGTCATAAAATTAGAAAATGATAAAAAAAAAATTGTTTTAATTCAGTAATTCCATTTAAAAAGTGAAACTTGTATATTATATTAATTTATTACACACAGACTTATATATTTCAAGTGTTTCTTTTCATTTGGATGCTTATAACTGACAACTAATGAAAATCTCAAATTCAGTATCTCAGAAAATTTGAATATTTTGAAAAGGTTCAATATTGAAGACACCTGGTGCCACACTGTAATCAGCTAATTAACTCAAAACACCTGCAAAGGCCTTTAAATGGTCTCTCAGTCTAGTTCTGTTGGCTACAGAATCATGGGGAAGACTGCTGACTTAACAGTTGTCCAAAAGACAACCATTGAAATAAATAAATAAATCATTTTTTTCATTTTTTTCATATTCTAATTTTATGACCAGCACCTGTATATGTAAGTATATAAATGTAAAAACAGTTAACAGCTAAGAAATGTTGTTAGAATCTGCAAAATTGCACAATTTCTATAAGAAATAGCTGTTGGGTTCATTACTGTGCTAACATGTATTCAGTTAGATAAGACAGACCATTTACATTATTCTATTGACTGTGTTCCTCCTATGTCCATGCTGGTGCTAGCCAGCAAGACACACCTTGTAATACTGCCCTGAGGCCCAACATATTTATTTTGAAATAATGTGTATTCAAGGGAATATGTGATTAAACAAGTAAACGACACAATGAACACATGGTTTAATTAAATAAAGTCTACAAAACAAAAAGTTGCTTCCACAGTACATTAAGGGATCAGAAAAGCAGAGTATCCACTATGTGTTAGAAGGTCACATAAATATCAAATTATTTCAATAAATGGATGATGAGAAAACAAATAAATAATTATAATCTAATCTAAATCAAATACCTTAAAAAATAGATAGAATGACAAAGAGGAAAGTAAATATAAAAGGCTCTTCATTTGTTCTTACTGGACCTTAGCTGGATTAGCTAATTTGCTTCATCTACCTAATAAAGTTACTGCAAAGCCAGCATGGTAAAAGCAATTAAAATGTTATATTAATACCCTAAACCGCAAATGAAATGACTCACCATTGAGAAACATCCTCACACTGCAGGCCAAATCAGAGTTGTTTGAGTCACAAGTGGCCAGGGGTCCGTCTTACAGAGCAAGATTTCTAGTTTAGTCAGCTCACCTCAAGCTAACTTTGTTTTAACCCTGGATTGTCTGTCTCAGGACAGTGAAACACCTGTCTGACCTGACAAGTCTGACCTGCTTCGAGGATTTCAGATCATAAACAGCTATTGGGTCAATCATGGCTGAGTTTGTGAAGTGAACTAACAAGATCTCATTCAATTTGTACATTTGCTCGAACATAGTAAAACAGATTTTACGATTCACAAGGAGCTCCGGTCCACTGGTGGTGCTGTTTTGCCAAATACACACAACCCAGTCTATCATGGACTCGAGGAAGAATTAAGAAAACAGCAGCACCACAGCTTTCTGCTGTTCTCCATTATGGACCTTCTACAAAAGGAAATGAACAGACAGAAACTCCTGCAGAAAAAGTACAATTTTCATATCTGACTCACATTAAAGTATAGCATTAATGCAGATGGACCAGGTCATCCTGACATCCCTGTCCTACAACGTAACAGCAGTAAAATCTCAGTTCTAACTGGGTCAGAGCATCTCCAAAACAACAGGTTCCTGATGTGCAGTGGTTAGTTCCTACTAAAATGCTCTAAAGAAGGACAAATGATGAACCGGCAACAGGTTCACCTAAGATTTACTGATGCAATTTATGGAGGCCCAATCTGAACACCTATAGGACTTAAAATATCTTTCGCCAGATACCACAGAATACCATTAGAGGCCTTGATGGATCAGAGCTGATTTCAATGTAATGGCTAGTCAGTAAATGTTACTTAGATGTCCCATCCCCACTCTGATCCCCTGCAGATGCATGATTCAAATAAAGTAAACTCAAATTTCATCCAATTTTTTGGATAGTGCCAGTAACACACCTGTTCGTAACACCCCTTAGCACTAGCAATGCTCTCAACACTAAGAAGGTGAGGACTTAACACCTTTTCTTCCGATACATGCAAAGCCAGCCACCACCTTGTTTCACCAACATGCTCAGAGGTAGTGGGAGTGCCAGTCCCTAGGCCCACTGCACCCGCTAACAGAAACCTGTGCTGGCCAACGTGCCATCTACCCACCTGGAGAAAGCACAGCCAGTGGTGTTCTCTCGGATTCAAACTCATGACCCCCAGGCCATGGTGGTAGCACGTTAGACCACTGAGACAGCTCAAGCTCCAACTTTTTCACTGAATACAAAATTACATTTACATAACTTTTAATTTCACTTCTTTTGCCAGTTATTTTTAAGCAATATAATAACTTTATTCTTATTACTAATATCTGTTATATTGTATCTACTAAATAATCAGTTTTATTATCTCTGCAGTTGTAATATGGTACAGCTGACTGTACGGTATTTACTATTGATTGTATTGTACTGTACATGACTATCCCACCCCCAACAATCTAAAGCAAACATATCCAGGCTTTCTCTTAGATCTTGGGAAGATGACTTTTTACTGTTAAGGCTCAGATATTGACAGGTTGTTTGTGAAAGCTTTGGTCCATAACAGCAAAGAAATTGCAGCGAAGCTGCAGACAGTGCTGTATTAATTATATTTGATGTAGCACAAAGAGGGGCCTTGTGCTATAAAAGAGAAGATTTATTGTTTTAGCTATAGTTCAATAGCCAATTCTCATCAACCAGCATCGAGTCTGGGCAAGCTCCTGCTCCAAATGGTCTAATTCATCATAATTAAGAAGATTTTACAAATCCAAGGAATACCATTTAAAGTTCTATTGAACATTACATTGAGCCATTGTGTGCTTCTGGGTCAACCCTGAATGAAAAGAGAACTCTTAGTTCATTTTTATTTTGGGTGATTGGGAGGTGGTGATGGGGGGTGTGAGGTGAGAGAGGCTTTTTCACACACACAAAAAATATACTAAATGGTTCTAGGTGGTTCATGGCTTGGGTGTAAAAAAACAACAACAACATTTAACTGGTATAGAACCTTTACCTTAAATTCACACATAACATCTTTATTTTTAATACAGCAGCAATTATTATTGTTATTATTGATGGTAATGGAACCATACATCCAAGCCATGAGGCATTTAAGTATCTTTTTTATAGTGTAAGAGAATTGTACCAAAAAGAGTGCCAGCATCTCTATTTTTCTCCGGATGATCGGCTAAGGCTGGTGTTTTGTAAAAACTCCAGCGCCTGATTGGCTGCTTTGAGATGCACTTGCAGAGTCTGCAGCAGATAACAAACCCAAAACAAACCCCGATCTGAAAGCATTGTTCTTGGTTCCAGCATTTGAAAGCCTGTCTCTCTAACAGCATCGCGCTTTGAGCTGGCAGTCAAGCAGCAATTTCATTTCAATTGTGCCAACTTTACTGGCCACTCCTGGTCAGCTGCACAATCTCTTCCACTGGCAATGGCTTATTTTCAAAACCTTCTGAAATACCATCGAGCCCTTGCCACATGCCTTTCAGAAAATTGCTCTGAAACTAGTTGCTAATGGCTCTATACACCAGTTACGATACACGTCACCAATGTAAGTCCGCGCCATGAAAGAAGAGGGGGGGGGGGTCATCAGAAACAGCATTGCTTAGCTTCGTCCTCCACTTCAACAAATCAATGCTGTGGAGGAAAACCAGGTTGTTGCCACACAACAAATTATGCTTTGCATGTGACTGCTGTGCAGGTGGACTGGGTATGACTGGGCTGTGGGCTGCTACCCTTGCGTGGTAATACTAGTTTGGCATGGGGTGCTACAAATAAGGTTGGGGCCAAGCGAATTTTTTAATAAATCAACCTCAATAATAAATATTTTAGGCACTTATTTATTCAAATCATAAATATCATAGTCATTTTTAATTTGAGTTAATAAGTGCATATTTCAGTGTAAGTATAAAAAGTTAAGATAAATTATAGACTAAATGATATCAAGACAGATAACCTAATATAAACAAATCAAGCATTACCAACTGCTGTAAAACACAATTATTAATGGTTAGAGAATGGTGAGAGAAAGAGAGAATCGTGGCTCTAAGTATTATTTGGTTTAAACTACACCCATCAGCCTAGCATTAGCACCACCTGCTTAATATTGAGTGGGTTCCCTTTGTGCCATCACCACAGATCTGACCAAGGTAAGGGCTCCACAAGTCCTCTAAAGGCATCCTGTGGTATCTGGCATCAAGACGTTAGCAGCAGAAGTCCTTCAAGTTCTTGAAGCACTTTTGATAGGTACTGACCACTGCACACCAGGAAAAACCCACTAGACCTCATAGATGTTTTATAGATGTTCTGACCCAGTCATCTAGCCATCACAATTTGACCCTTGTGACCCAATTTGACCCAAAGTGGCTCAGATCCTTATGCTAACCATTTTCCATGCTTTCAACACATCACCTTCAAGAACTGACCGTTCACCTTAAGCCTTACTTGATACATAGTTTATTTTTGTATCTTGAGAATTTAGAGGGTATTTTTTTTCAGGTTCTTTCTTGACATGTCCAGATTTTTCTCTGCACACTGTTCCTTCTGTCTTTTGTCCAGGAAAAGAGTTTGTTTACAGCAACGAAGAAAAAGATGATGGTCACTTTCCTCTCATAGGTCATGACCACATTTGCAAGCTTGACATGAAGGTTGCTTTTGAAAACTGCCCTGTGAAAACATGGATCAGAGGCTTGATCTGCAGCTGGTTTCCTTGCTCATGTTTGAACAATGGAGGAGGCCATCTTTAATGTTGCATAGCCAAACAGAGAGTTGCTTTCTTTGTTTTTTGTTTTTGTTTTTTTGTTAGTTGTCCACCCAGGTGGAAGAGCAGGAACTCCTGCTGGTAAATGTCCTTCTCTTACCTTAAAGACCACTCCCTTTTCTTTGTACTCATTTTCTTCTTCTGTGGTGATGAGCTTGCTTTGTGCACTTCTGGTGGTTCAGTAGCAGCTTTAAAAAATTTACATATTAAATTTTACATATGTAGTGTGCATATTAATTGTGTTAAGCTAATTATTCCAATTTCTTTTCAGACAGAACTTGTTCGAAGTTAGTTGCTTCAATTAATAGAAAGATTTAGAAAGCAATTAGCACTGTAAAGACTGCATGACTAAATCACCACACACTTGCCTTAACATGTGTTGAGTTGTTAAGCAAATTTACCATAGGCCTTGTATGACTTTCTGCTATCTATAAAATGGTAGAAAGTATGGCACATAACTAAAAAACAGTAGCAGCTGTCATGCTGGCTAAGCTAGACATGGACGGGTGAACACTCACAGGGACGGTGCGATGCATGATAACGTTTAAATAAATAAACAGGGGAAAACACAAGAGTGCAGCAATAACAGAAAGGGATAAACAAGACAAACGTGACAAACTAATGCGGGCAAAACCTGAAGACCACCTGAGGCTGGTAGGCAGCCAGGGAGCAAAGCGAGGCTGGGCCAACCTAACGGAGGGGGGAAGCCAGATACAGGAACCCAAACCACGCTCGTCAGGCGCTGATAAACTTACGTGACTTGAGTGCAAGGGAACCGGACGCCGAATCTCACTGGCGACCAACCAGTGAACCAGACAGCGAACTCCTTCTGAACATGAAACAGCTCCGATAGAGCATACACTACCGAAACCCGTAGACTCTCCTAGGAGTCTCATGAACGTGAGGCCAACATAACGCTTGGCGTCGCAAGAGTAATTCTCGGCCCAGACCTTAGAGTTTGCTCCCCTTTTGTACCCCAGCTCTCAGGTGACCCAAATCAGAACAAACATGGCGCAGTCTGTAAACGGGTGTCAACATAACAGTCATTGAACATGAAGCCTGTGGTCTGCGGCTCGGGACCGCCCTCGGGGTGGGCGCGGCGACGCGGACCTGACAGCAGCCATGAAGCCTGAAACTTGTTCTTACTTGTTCACACTCTAGAATACTCTAGATAACAGTATGCCATTCATAGTCAGAATTAGAACCAGACTATATATATATATATATATATATATATATATATATATATATATATATATATATATATACTACATATATACTATTTACTACAGGTATCAAAATAATATGTGGAGTTGCTCCCAACTGGTATGTAGTCTGGTATAGTCTGGTAAATAAAAATATTTATTTAACATTCTCTATTAGAATATTATGAAAACATACATATATGGAGAAACACACAGAATTCCCTAAAGTGCTAAAAAAAGACCCTAAAGTGCTAACTCACAATGTTGCTTTAGAACCTGCTAACCTGTTCTAGAACCTTAAGAATGTTCTTCTAGAAGTCAGAGATACTCAATGATTGATTTAGAACCCAGACTGCATCACTGGAAGCCAGCCATGTTGCTGCTATAAGACCTAGAGTGCTGTTGTTGAAGCCAAAACTTCAGAGCTTAAACTGCCCACCTAGAACCCAGAATCATTTTCTGTGGTCCAGGGTGCTACCCTAGAATAGTTCTGCTTTAGACAACATGTTGCATTAGAACGCAAACACAGGCATTCTTTTAGTCTTACAGTTTTTCAGAGAGAGCATATTTTAAATACAAGACAGTCTTTTCCCTTCAGCGAATCAATTAACTTTGAGTTAAGTTGTGACATGGCAGGATTTTCATATCACTGTAGGTGAAAACCTGGTGTGTAAATTTCTACTGTCTATGTGTTTTTACCTCTGGGGAAACTGCTCTACCTTCACCACTAAATGGACAGTTATAATCAGTGTCTGTGTACCAGAGCCAATAGAGTTCCAGCAGCGTTGATTTTGTTTATAAAAAAAGTTCATTTAATTGTGCCATGCATTTCCATCCAGCATATATACTGGGTTTCTTAATCCCACATAAAATACAGGTATACAGGCAAGTATACATGTACAGAGAGAGAATCTGATTTGCAGAGAGAGAGAGAGAGAGAGAGAGAGAGAGAGAGAGAAAGAGAGAGATGCATGGAAAAGCTTTATTCTGGGTGCTCTCCCTTTCTGTCTGCCTGTCTGACTGTCTATTTATCTAGCTATCTATATTGTGGTGGCAAAATTCGGAGACTCCATATATACACCATTATACATCACATATTACAGTCATGGCCGAAAAAGTTGGCACCCCTGAAATTTTCCAGAAAATAAAGTATTGCTCCCAGAAAATTGTTGCAATTACACATGTTTATATTGGACAAACAAAAAAAGCAGAGAAAAATGGCAAAAATGGGCTGGACAGAATATTTTCAAAATTGTGGGTAAATAACTTTGTTTCAAGTTCTGTGTGGGCAATATAAAAATTTCAACCTGAAACCAGATAAAAAGGAGAGCAGTTGACTCAATCTTCGCATTGTGTGTCTGTGTGTGCCACACTAAACATGGAAAACAGAAAAAGGAGAAGAGAACTGTCTGAGGACTTGAGAACCAAAAAATATCAACAATCTCAAGGTTACATGTTCATCTCCAGAGATCTTGATGTTCCTTAGTCCACTGTGTACAAAGTAATCAAGACGTTTACAACCCATGACACTGTAGCTAACCTCCCTGGACGTGGACGGAAGAAAACAATTGATGAAAGGTTGCAACGCAGGATAGTCTGGATGGTGGATAAGCATCCCCAATCAAGTTCCAAAGAAATTCAAGCTGTCCTGCCGGCTCAGGGTGCATCAGTGTCAGCGTGAAATATCCGTCAACATCTGAATGAAATGAAACGCTACGGCAGAAGACCCAGGACGACCCCACTACTGACACTGAGACATAAAAAAGCTAGACTGCAGTTTGCCAAAATGTATGTGAGTAAGCCAAAACCCTTCTGGGAAAATGTCTTGTGATGTGTGTTTTGGTAAAACACATAATTCTACTGTTTACTGAAAACAGAATGGAGCCTAAAAAGAAAAGAACACAGTACCTAGAGACAAGTATGGTGGTGGTTCAACTATGTTTTGGGGTTGATCTTAAATGTGTGCAAGGCATCATAAAATCTGAAGATTACCAAAGGATTTTGGGTCGCAATGTAGGGCCCAGTGTCGGAAAGCTGGGTTGCGCCCTATGTCATGGGTCCTCCAGCAGGACAATGACCTCAAACAAGTGTGGCCTGGAAGTGGCCAGCAATGAGTTTGGATTTAAAATTGCTGTTGGGAAAAGGCACCCTTCAAATATGAGAGACCTGGAGCAGTCTTCAAAAGAAGAGTGATCCAAAATTCTAGTTGAGAGGGGTAAGAAGCTTGTTCATGGTTATAGGAAGCGATTGATTTCAGTTTTGTGTGATATTATATCAATTTTGCCTTTTGTTTCTCTGCTTTTTATGTTGGTCCAATACACACAAATGAAATAAATATGTGTATGCCAAAACGTGTGTAATTGCATCAATTTCCATAGAGAACTTCCTTTTCAGGAAAAGATTCAGGGGTGCCAACACTTTAAGTCATGACTGTGTATATACATGGTGTTCTATTTTGGTGAGGTAGTGCTATATAAATGTATGTTTACCAGATTAATGAGCTGAAGCAGTTTTTTCGTTGAATCAGAACTCACACTGGCTTCACTCTTTGGGAGAAGTCCTGTCCCACCCCAAAATGAAATGGAGATTCTGATTGGATTGTTACCTCTGTGTTGTCCAATTCTCAGCTGAAATAGACTTTCTGATGGTTCTGTCGTGGGTTTTGAAGCTCTCCCTGTTTGTACCCATACATCAGTGTCAGTGTGGTTTAGGGAGAGTGCATTTCTTTTAATAAGCAGTTGAAACTGCAGTAGTATCAGTCGTTGCTTTGAACTTAGGGTCCACAGTTGTTGTTCTTCTTCATGGCCCACATCTTTTTTAATATGCTGATGTCATTTGATGGCCATGCTTCAGATTCAGATATGGATGTTGGATGAAAGCTCTAGCGAATGTTAGATGCAGCATCACTGTCCTTTAGCCAATCACCAGCCATCACCTGTGTTAAAAGATGTCTAATTAGATGCAAATTTTTGCTGCTTTCTCCCTTCTTTCTCCCCACTGTGGTCCCGACAAATGCCTGGGGGGTAGATTCCGCCCTCTGCCTCAAGGTTCATCTGGATCTGCAAGAGTCCTGATGGTGCAAGACCTGAGCTAACGACAGGGCCTAGGCCAAAGACAATCAGTTCTAACTTGTTTCAACTCCTTATTTATCAAGATAAAATATACAATTTACTGCCCTCCTTTCTCCAGAGTCTTCTGGTAGAACTGTGTTTATTTTTTTATTTTTTTATTTTTTTAATGCTGTGTAACGATTAGCTACTTTTCTGTGTAAAATAAGTCAGGTCCAGATGCCTTCAAACCTTAAATCCCTCCTCACATTTATCTCCAAAAATGTTGAGAGCCTCAGAGCTAATGCAGTACTCCCTAAGCTCATGCATTTAGAATGTCTAGATGGCATCCCGAAAACTGTGGCTGGATATTTGATGGTGCTTTTACTTTACTTTTTTTTGGAACCCTGGTCTATTGGTCTGAAGTTGGTGCAGTCATGTGTAAAAGATCTCAACTCCTGTTGCTGAGCTTAAGTAACATGGGTGGTTAAGTTATCTACCATTTTTATGTATGGGGTTGTGCAACTGATCCACATTTTGTAAAAAAAAAAAAAGAAACCTCTAAACAAGTTCTACAGTTATACTCACTGGTTAAACTGAGATTTAGACTATGCTTTGTCAAAAATGAAATTGTAAATATGTCACATATTTAACAAATGCATTTTTGTGTTCTGGTCTATTTCTTGCAATATTGAAACTTCAACAGTCATCCTGGGAGCCCAGTGATAATGGCTGGGTCCAATCATATCAGCATCATTGCTCACAACAGTAGCCAGGGAAAGACAGCATTGGCAGGTGGAGCATGTATAGGTCAATTGAAGCATACACCTACATGTGGGTCTTTAGAGTAAAATATAACCTCAATATCGCTAGGCACACATACACACACACACACACTCTCTACAAACAGACATTCTGACTGAGGGACATTCACAGTGATGAAAAATTTTGGAGAACCTTGCAGCCAATCACACCCACTCTTATGGGTTTTTAATTCACCATATATAATTTGATCCCTCAGAGCATGTGCACACACACACACACACACACACACACACACCAGCAATGCATTGCCCCGTCCTGGCCCTCACTACAATACTAATGTTTGCTCTCCGGCTCCTCAGAGCCAAAAGCCATTCAGCACCTTCTGGCATTCAGTCATTCAGAGACACTTTAAAAGGAAAGAAATTGGACGGCTTTTGCTTTTGGCCTCAGGAACTCTGTGAACACCACATATTTTCCACAATTTTCTTCCAATATATAAAAGTACAGGAGAACGTTGACAATTTCTAACATGGAAGTAGGTCTCCCCTGTCACAAAACATCAGCACCAATTGTTAGCTGTAAATACAAATTCTCCAGTACCACTGAAATGTATGACATACAGAGAGTTCTGGCTTCTGAACGACTGTTACTCACTGTTATTTCTCCATTTCTGTTGAAAGATACAATACATTTTCAGAAGGTGTATGATAACTGCCATTGCAAATGAGAATGGTTAAATAAATGAAGACAGTATATATATATATATATATACATTAGTTACATCGCATGTGTAGGGTGGTAGTAACTTCAGGCTCCTGCAGGTGATGCTGCAATAGAATGATCAAGCTATAAATACCTGTAGGGCGTGAAACGGGATTTATAGACTGAGTAGAGAAGGTCTAGTGCAAGATGTGTGAAAAATGGGTTACCAACCGGGAAGCTCTCATCATTTACATAATTCTTGAGCAGAAGTGAGCAAAGGCCTCTTGTATGCCACTCTGCTCCATATGTTATTGGTTTGCAGTTCCCTACAGAGTGTTATATAATTTGCTTGTAAAGGACCTGTGTTCTAGAAACAGGGCCTGCTTGGGAGCGAATCAATTTTCATTCACAAGCTGTGAAATATCTTGGCCCTGTCTGTCAGTTTCGTCAACTTTGACAGAAATGTCCTGTATTTTTGCCACTGCCGGTAGACCTGTATGACAGTAAGCTTCGGTACACCTGCAAATTCAGCTACTTCCTTCACACTATGGCCTTTGGCATGTCCAAATGCATTCCCTTACTCCATTGTGCCAATTTTCCACACATCAAACGAGACATTCACTGCACTAAACTGTACCTCTTCTCAATCTATGAATCTATGATCCCACAGGTATCAATAGCCCGACCATCCTCATGCAACACCATCTACAGGAGCCTGAAGTTACTACCACTGTGAACTCATATTCTTAGTGTCTTGATACCTGGTTAATATTTCAGATTTATATTTACTTTCAACCTTCACATATTAATACCTAAAATAATTAATAAGAGCAAAGTTCTGAAATTGGGCATGGTTGTGCAAATAAAATAGGACTTTAGGTCCTAGGTGAATTGGCATGGAATGACTCATAAAGCTGAAATCCCTTGCAGATAAAGCACACGTCACAAATTGATTGGTGGCAGGTGTATAAAGCTTCCTCCAAACGACAGTTCCTACTAAAGCTTATCCTAGCAAACTTAATTCAGTCCCATGTCTGTGTTTGTAAGCTTTTAACTTTAGCCGTGCTCTAGAGAGAAAGGCGAGTGGGAGCTGTAAGAGGATAACAACTTACAAATTCACCATACACTCTTACACTGTGCCGCGGTGCTGCTTAGCTACGTTAGGCCAGCTGGGAGATAAATTTTGAGTGGTCTGTGTGTGTGTGTGTGTGTGTGTGTGTAAGAGAGAGAGAAGCAAGGATGGAGCTCCAAGAGATTGTGTGTATTTTTTAATTACCTATTTTTCTACACTATTTGAGTCAAAGCTGAGGCGCCATTAGTCCGGCTGCAGATGAATGGCTGCTTTCCACATTAGCTTATATGAGGAACCAGCACAGAATAATTATATTTTCATATCATTTACTGCAGCAGGTTCAAGCTGATGCATTTGCGCAGCTTCTCTCTCTCTCTCTCTCTCTCTCTCTCTCTCTCTCTCTCTCTCTCTCTCACACTCTTGCTTTCCTTCTTTCAAGTTATAGAGGGGGGGGGGGGGGGGGGTCATTCTCATTCCCTTGTTGTTCATTTGCAGTCGTCTGCCCGTAATGTGCTTTGCATTTTCTCAGCGGGGAAACAGGCTTTCCAGCAAATCTGCATAACGTACAGAGGTAACTGTACCTTCCTTCATGGGAAATAATTAGATGTGAAACCGAATGCCACTTGACCCCATCCGTTTCACAGAGACGCTGCACATTTAAGTGCTAAAGTCTCCTTTGCGGGTGTGTAATTAAATTCAGATTGTACACCACTTTGATGGCAGAATAAGCAGGTGACCACCAGGTTTCTGTCCCTTTTGTGAGCATTAGCATTTATATTACGGAGAGATTCTTTTTTTTTTTTTTTTTTAAAGGATTAAAACAGGTTTGATTATCCTCTTACAGGAAACCCCTCCCTTACATATCAGGAAGTAACCGGCTAGCATATGTTGGGCTTAGCAGCGCAGGACAGGTAGAGCAGCACAGTGCCTTCAGTTCAGCCTACAGCCTTCGGTAAGCTACGGGGTGGAAAAATCTGCTTTAGCAGGAGATTACCATGAGTCCGTGGAAGATTGCAGCTTGGGTTTTAAGACACGTCAGATTCTACATCTGCATATGCATTTAAATGGGTGTGATATTGCCTGTTTTGCCTATCGTGGAACTTTTTTTTTGTTTAAGTAATAATACAATATGTAATATAATATACAACAAGTAATATATTTCTGTTAAGGGTGTAGAGTCCTCCCTGGATTGGGGTTCCTCTAAATGTCTTGGAAATAATGATAATGATTTCTGGTTCTAACTCTCTTTTCTATTAGAAATACACAGTATAAGACTAAGACTCTTTCACACACTCATTTGGGAAAAACACAGTGTATCCAACAAGAACAATAACACAGATAGTGCTGATTCTGTCATGCTTTCCAGTCCTGCCTGTCCTCAAACAGACTTTGTTGACTATCCAGACTCCAACTCCCATAATGCAAAATGTCTCCACCAACCAATCGCAACACTCCAGACATTTAGATTTACATTTAATGCATTTAGCAGACGCTTTTTCCAGAGCGATTTCCAAAAGTGCTTCATTGTTTATTCACAAAATACCCTTCCAGAGGTATCCAGAAGATACCTCTAAGCTTAGACACTACTAAACATGAAAATCAGTATGAAGACCACAATACTCTACACTACACTTCGCCCAAGTACTCTTGGAAGAGATGGGTCTTTAGTCGGCATTTGAAGACAGCGAGCGACTCTGATGACGGACACCCAGGGGAACCACTTAGGTGCCAGGACAGAAAGAAGCCTGGATGCTTGTCTTCCGTGGATCTTAAAGGCTGGTGGGTCAAGCCAAGCCGTACTTGAAGCTCGGAGAGCAGACCTTCATCACTTGAGTACTAATCATGTTTACCTGTTTACCTGTTTATGAAGCCTGTTTTGTCTGTTTGTTAAATCTGTTTGTTAACCATGTTGCAGAGTATTGTCAGAGTGTTCCAAGTGGTTATCCCATGCTATTTGTGGATGATCCTGGTTTTGGTATTAGGTTTTGTCATTTGTCTTGCCCCTTTGCTCTGTTTGCTGGTTGGTTGGTTAATTTTCTGGCTTTGACCCTGTAACGTTACAGATTCTATATGTTTATTTATTGCAGTCTCTGTGCAGTTTGAACATATACATGCTGCAGATTCCAACCAGTAAAAGATATTCAACCAGTTGGTTTCCATTGGGGAACCTGCAAAAAGGCATTAGCTGCTAATCAAGCGGCTGTGCATTACTGTGTAACTACCATGAATTAGCACTGAAGATGCTTGTCGTGAGTGGGTTGAATAATTCTGAGACTGCACTCATCATTAAAAATGGAATTCTGTGTTGAATGTGGAGAAAGCACTTGTTCTATTAGTTGTGTTGAGCTGTTTAAATTGGTCTTATTTGATTGGTTTATTGCAACCAGCTGTTTAAAATAAACCTAATTTGTAATGGGGGTTTAATCATTTTTTATTTGCAACTGTATTTCAGCTTTTTGAGCTGGCTTGACTGAAAATATATAGTTGACCCAACTGAAATGAAGAAGTAAAAAATATACATTGGGAGAAGAGTTAGCTGCTGTCCAATGAAAAACATGTATCTTAATATTTGTTCATTTTCATTTTCTCCATCATTTTAACCATGTAGCTGTCCTGAACACTGTGTAAGTAATTCTGGATGAATAGACCAATGCTCTAAATGACTTAGAGGGATGACTTTTGGAGATACATGTTTTTATTGATGATATATTCACATAGAGCGTTTTGTTTTCTGCACTGGGGAATACAGAATTTCACCATTGCATTTTAAGCTGCCTCCTGACAAATCGTCTCTTCCATTTGGGGAACTATTCAGCATTTCCAACACTTCTATCTAACTGCACAGTCACCCTACAGGTCTATGTGGCTCTTCTATTTTTTCCTAAGTGTTAAGTGCTAAAGGGCTTATGGGAAATGTCAGCACTGTGACAGGACGTCCGTCCGTAATCCAGCGACTGCCCCTGCATTCTCCACACCTCTGAAAAAAAAAAAGAAAATCCTCTGACAAATGACACAGTGACATTTTAAGTGCTTTAGTGGAATGTGTCAGGAACAGCACGTATCTCTGATGGATATGTGATCTGATTTGCCATTTATTGTACACGAGGTATAAATATTCAGAAAACTGCACCTGACTACACTCGTATTTCTCCCTTTCTGATAATCCTCTCTGTATGACTTTCTGCAGCACAATTTGTTGCATTATTAATTGACTGGAACATTTGTGTCTGCTGTTGGCATGTTCACTTTATCACTGAGAACATGGGGAGCCCAAGTAATGGTGAGGCAAAATGCGCACACACACACACACGCACACACACACAGACACGCACACACTTCCTATCATGTTGTTCAGGATAAGCACAGCTTCTCCCTCCACAGTCTCTGTCAGTTCAGGGATGTGTGGAGACGGGCTCGGCCCTCTGATGTTACTGAATCTCAGTCAAGAACTTTCTGTCCCTGCCCAGTTCTAGAACCTTTTATCCCCAACCATTTCTAAAAGGGTCTCTTCCGGCCCTGTCTCTGTTCCAAGCGCTTCCGATTAAACCCATTTCTGGGACCTTCTGTCCTTCAGAGTGGATAACGCCATTAGTGCTACAGTTATACAACAGGAACCAATGCTGTACATTTTTGGAGTGTTTCATTTTTCGAGATATTGTAAAAAGCAGAACACTGTCAATTACTTTGTGAGCAAATAGGAAAATACTCATATATGTAAATTCACAGTTTGGAAAGAACACCGCTGCTGTCCAGTGAAAAACATGTATTGCCATGTTTGTCTGTTTTGAATTTTTTTCCCATGGTTTGATACCTGTAGCTGCTCTGTACACTTCAGGATTAGGATAGTTTTGAATGAACAGACCAATAGAAATGCTCTAAATGACTTGGAATAGACTCTTATTTTACATTACTTTCATATAAAGCCCAGAACATTTTGCCTTCTCCTGTAAACTCACCATTTTGGAGGTACATGTTTTTCACTGGACAGTGACGGCATGCTCCTACTATCACCTGGTGCTTTACTGGGCTCAGCTCTACTGCTTTTTGGAAAGTTGGAACATTTGGCATTATGTGTGGGCTTTGGCTGAGTATTTTACTCCTCCGATGAGGTATACATTTACTCCTCAAAGTACAAGTGCTGAACCCCCTAAACTATTGAAAATAGAATAGCTTTGAGCTGTGGAGCAGTGGAACTGTGTTCTCTGGAATTATAGTGCTCCATCCAATACATTTGTAAACACCTGTTCACCCAACATGTTTCATCAATGTCTTAGAATGCAAGAGTATCAATAGGGATGGCTATGAGGATTTGATTGTACTCCAAAACATAAGAACATTAATAAGGTCACCATTTTGACTCAACTCATAAGTATTGGATGGAGCTACATTACATTTCCATCACAGTTAAGCTCTTCACAGGCCAAAGCTTGGCTCTGTCTAGTGCCTGGCAAAGGAACTCATGTGTTGTTCTCCAGCTCTACAATGGTTGCACTAAATACAGTGATAAGATGGTACTTAATGGAACAACAGTGTTTCTTTATATTTTTCTTTATATGTTTGACCTCCACAAACACTTATTGTTCCCGTTCTTGTGCTGTTGAAGGTTTCTTTAAGACCAAATTTTAATGTGTTCAGTAGTCAACTTAGTCAGCTTCTCGTTCCGGTCTTTTCTGGACTTTTCTTGTCAACCACATCTCTCCCTTGGCGGACTCTTGTGCGATTCTGCCTTTCTGATTATTTCAGGCTAATAAAACCTATGCAGTCTTACAGACATCTGCCTGTGTCTCAGGTCCTGGAAGAACAAATGTTCTTGATGTGCTCTGCATGTCTCTATCAGCCGGCAACAGCAGAACACACAGCTTCCCCCCTTCATCCACTCTCTCATTTGCTCTGCATCAAACTCCAGCTGCAACTTTTATGGAAAGCTGACGTTCCGTATGCCGAAAGTGCTGCCTCCCTTTCTCTCTCACATTTTACATGCACAATGACTCCTCCGGGTTTTGCCACTAAAACCCATTACGGCTCTCAGTGCTGTAAAACTTGCATGATCTCATAAATCTTTCAGAGGAGCTGGTTTGAATTTGCGCTCATGAAAATAGGGGGGAAAAAAAGAAAAAGGTCAGTCGCAGATGAGTGAGCATCACCTCAGCGGTCCGGGTGTGGAAGGACCCGGCATTTAGGTTAGCGAAAGCGAAGAACAGGGTGTCCTCGGAGGCCTTGTTATTCTAATAGCATCTCACCACAAAGCTCCCAGAATGAATCCATTTTTAACAGGTGCGTGAAATTATCTGATGTTCCTTCTCAAATATTTAGCAGCGTTCACCTCCTCGATTGCACAAGCTGGAGTCCGATCTGCCCACAAGGACTGTCCACTAAAACCGCTCTGAAAGATGACTTGTCTTGAAGGCCAGAAGCCTATGTGTGCTTAGTTAGGTGTTCCTCTTGAGAAGCTGCTCTACACATGTAGTTTTGAACTCTGGGGACTTACTATCTGCTAAGTTTCAACTATCCTCCCAACACACCTGATCCATCCTAAGCTCATTAGGTAGCTGTCATGTGTCTTGAGGAATGGAATAGTTGAAACTTCCCAAGGCAGTGGATCTTCAGGAATAGAGTAGACCACCTCTAATGCACAGTAATTAGCACTAGTTATCTTATGAGCTGTGTAGCTCCAGAAGTGATGTTTTAAGTTGGTTGATTCTTCTAAAGCACAGCATACCAACCCAACCTTCTACTTCTATAAGAACTTTAATCCCGGGCTCCTAGTGGCTCAGCGGTCTAACGCACTTCCACTGTGCCTCAGGGATCGCAAGTTCAAACCCCAAGCCATGCTATTTTGAGGGACCACAGTTAAAAGTCAGATCAATAGATGCCAGCGCTATCTCAATTCATCACTTTGCAAAAGCCATGTTGGCTGGCAGAAGCATCTATTAGATGGTGTGGTGGAACTGGGGAACAGGGGCTTTCCTCCAAACATGTCAGCTAAAGAGGAAGTGGTTGGCTTCACATGTTATGGAGGAGACATGTGTTAAGTCCTTGCCCTCCTAGAGAGGGGAACATTGCTAGCTATGAAGGGATAGGTTAATTGAAAGTGGCAAAATAAAAAATTATATATAAAAAGAAAACCTCTGATTGCATTGGATATACACCTGGTAGTGTTATCAAACGTCCCCCTGCACTATTTAACAAAGCATGCACCAGTTTTCAGCCTTCCTCAAAAACCTTTTTGGGCTTTAGCAAAGCAGACAGGAAGGTGGTTAACAAGTCTGGAAGTCCCTCCAACATGGACAAAAGGATAGTTTGTCCTGACTGTGAATTTGTCTCATTTTCTATCAAACCTTGCTGTTAACAATTTCCAGTATGGTACAAACACCATTGAATTAACTGTTCACTACAGTTCAGTTGTATTGGTTGCCTTGTTGAATATGACACATGATGATTGGAGTATTTCAGCTGGAGTTGGACATTTTTAAACATAATGGAGTGGAAACTCCGTGTCTAAGTGTGTTTGGATGAATTATTGGTGTGTTTATGTTAAGCCAAACCCTGGCTAAACTCTAACTAGAATAATGCAAGGTACACTATCTGGAGAACAGTATTTTGTACATTGTTTCATCCAAAATCAAGAGTATTAAAAATGAGTTTTTGTTGGACTAACGGTCTCTTCTACCCTGTAAAGGTGTTCCAATAGGTTTTGGAGTCTTGCTGTGTGAATTTGATTAAATTCAGCATTAAGAACGTTAGTGAGTTCAGGATGTTGGACGATCAACACCCTGCCTCATCCCCAACTCCACGACTCATCCCAAAAGTACTGAATGGAGCACCAACCAACATTTCAGAGAACACAGTTTCACTTATCCACAGCTCAATGCTGGGGGTTTAATAGCCCTCTATCCCATTAGGCATGCATGGTGGCGGTAGGTTCATGGCAGTCCTATTCTATTGACAATATTTCTCTAAAGGGACTAGACATGTTGTGTGTGTGCAATGGCTGCAACTTAAAGTACCTAAATGCATTCATTAGACAGGGTGTCTAAAAACATTTGGACATATAGTAGTGCATAACAATGCTTAGATTGTGGTGCTGCTTGGCTCCAGTATTAGCATTTGTTTCTGTTCCTTACAGTTAAACTACTTAAAACATTATGCACACATTTGGCCTTCAGGTGCAGTTCTGTGTAGGATTCTAACCACAGGACCAGTCTGCAGTCTAAGAAAAGACGAAACGATCTCTGTGCCCACGACCGCGCTAGCAATGTTTATAAGGCCACGTCTGCCTTTTGTTAGAACTGACTGCATAATGTTTTCTTCACATATACTGAATACAGTGTGAAAGAAGCAGAAAAAAGGCATGTAATGTGGACTGCATCAACTTAAACCTTCCCTACCTGTAAATCGCTTTCAAGGATATGACCATCTCCCAGGGATGTGGGCTGTTGCTAGTGGAAACAAACATACATAGAAAAGAGCACATGGAAACGGGATGCTGGAACAACAGCGAGAGGGAGGAAGTGTCAAAGTTTGCGCTGAGGGAGTTTAGAGCTGCACTCTGAAGGACGAGGACAAGGGGTGGGATCCAGATTGAAAAAACAGGAGCTTATCTGACCGAGCCGTGATGCATCAAGCAGCCACAGCGCTAATTGATAAGAGCATTCTATCTTTAACTCAGAGGACAAAAGCTGTGCTCTTGATGTCCAAACACTCTGGATTTGTTTTCCCTGAACCATTGAACTGAACTCTCTGCACTTCTATCAGGACAGTTGCCTTAGCTGGCTTCATTTGATCTTTTTCAAACTGTAAAAATATGAAATATTGAAAGATTGAAATCAAACAGTAATTGTGCATTTTATCACTTAAAATAAATTTGGCTCTGAGTGGCTCTAATGTGCTGACACTATGGCCTGGGGATCACAAGCCATGGGGAATCCCGAGCCATGGCAGTTCGCCATCAGCAGCCGGAGTCTAAGAGAGCACAATTGGCCGTGCGCTCTCTACCATCATCACTCTGATGATGTAAGCAGTCTGTTAGCTGGCGGAGCGTGGCGGAGCTGGGGACGGGGCGCTTTCCTCTGAGCAGCAGTTCTGCATCGTCAGCAGTTTGAAAAGAGGCGGTGGCTAGTTTTGCATGTATCAGAGGAGACATGTGTTAAGCCCTTTGCCGGGAGCATTGCTAGTACTAAGGGGAGCTATGAACTTCTGGGTTAATTGGCAGTTCCAAATTGTGATAAAAGGAGAATATGGGATAAATGATTAAATACATGTAAAAAATAAAGATTTAAAAAGGGTTCTTTTGTTTCCTAAAGACCAAGTATTTCTTTTTAGGTTTTCCAAGAGTTGACAATATCATTAGGACACTGCAGGTTTTATCCTTGCAAGGCCACTGACGAACATACCTAAAAGTCCAAGAGAGGATAATTGGCCTCGCTCTCTCCAGGTGGGTAGGATGACCCTCCCTCTCCCCTATCCCTTAGTATGATGCTAGCCAATGTGGGTGTCTGTTCACCGACATAACACTTAGCATTATCATTCAAGAATACTAAGAGGTCCAGTGACATTGTTTTAGTGGTAGATACAGTGGGATTTTTAATGCAATGTGAGAGTGGAATCCGTGTAATGTAATATCAATGGAAAGTTGTACCTAGAACCATAAATATAAGCCTGAAAGCATGAATCTTTGATTTTAACAGGTCTGAGAGAAGCAGAGACATTTTTTTATTTGATCTCAGAAGGGGAATCTGTTCTTCACCTTGCTGCAGGAGGACAGTGTGCGTTTTTGCCTTGTTTAACTTCAAAGTATTGTTTATTCACAGCCTTGTTTTTGTGTGTGTGTGTGTATGTGTGTCTGTGTCTGCAAGACAGATGTAATGAACTCCGGTCAGCTAGAGGTCAGATTATCCCTCCTGTCTCTTTCCTGGCCATCTCTCTGTGTTTAGTAACAGCTCAGTGTTGCCTCTTTTGTTTTGACATTCAGCTGTTAGGAAGCTGAAACCTGAAGTTTGTGAAAAAGAACATCAAGCCTTTCTGCCTGTCACAATCACACTGTTCACACAGTACCCTACTATTTATATTGAGTGAAAGCATTCAACCCCTCCCCACCCATTTTATTGTCTCGACCTCTCTATCTGTGTCATGTTATGTATGTATCTGTGTTATGTCTGTCTGTGGATGGCTGTCTAGTTACTATCTGTCTGTCTGCCCGTCTATCTATCTATCTATCTATCTATCTATCTATCTATCTATCTATCTATCTATCTATCTGTCTGTCCGTCCGTCCGTCCGTCCGTCTGTCCGTCCGTAGATCTATCTATCTATCTATCTATCTATCTATCTATCTATCTATCTATCTGTCTGTCTGTCTGTCTGTCTGCCTGTCTGTCTGTCTGTTTATCTATCTCTCTGCTTGTCTATCTCTATTCATATGCCTGTGTCTGTCTGTCTATAGCTCACTGTCTATCTAATACTTTGTCTATCTGTCTCGTTACATGTTTGTCTATCTATTAATATCTATTTTTTTCTAAAACTACTATGTTATGTCCATTTCTGTTAATGTATTAAGATAAACAGAGTATGAGTCAAAATATGAATTTAATAATAATAATTTAATATTAATAAAGGTTTTTAACCTCTATTGTGCTAAATGTGTGTGTGTTTGTGTGTGTGTGTGTGTGTGTGTGTGGGCCAGCAGCACACTTCATACACAGTGGCAGATGCCTGATGTAGGAAGAAGAGCTGCAAAAGGAGACGAGGGGGAGACGCTGATCTGTTCTGCACTCAGACTCACCGTCGATTTCAGGCACTTTGTTCAACATTCATGTCCTCTAATGGAGTAACGTTTCGCAGGGCAGGATCCTGCTCGCTCACTTTTTGTCTGGCAGAGCGGGGCAAGCGTGTAATGCATTTGGTGTGTAAACCGTCAGCGTGAACCTTTGGAGTTGGAAATGCTTTCTGGGGTCATGTGACCGCACACCATTTCAGTTTGTGCCACGTGGTGTTAAGGACAAGTGGGGCGATGCATTAAACTCCTACAACCACGCAGAGCACTGAAATAAACCACACAAATGCCATGTTAAACTTTAACAGCATGCATGGACGGGTGGTAAAATGTCAGCGCATGTTCTCACCCCCCGCATGCTGAGCGGCTGGTGCTGAAAATATTTGCGGTACAATATTTAGCATTCTAAATGGAACTACACAGTAATAGAGGCAAATATACCCCACCAGTTAGCATTGTGCTTAAGCATGCCTACATCATCACACACACGCACTTTTTAAAAGGTTTAAAGAAGCGTCACTTGATGTTTTATATCTTTTTTTAAAACCTGCTTCTGAACAGATTTACATGCTTAAACACAAACCTCTGTCTACTAATATAATGACAACTTGGCTTTTGCACAAGCCTCACAAATTTGCAAAGTGGTCTGCGAAGGGACAGTTATAACAGTGTTACAAATGTCCTAGCAGTAAATTACATCAAACTCTTCAGTCTGTAATGAATTAAAGAGGCATTATGCAAGAATTGGCATGTCCTGCCCCTGGGCTCCCCCATACAGTTGGGAAGTGGAATTTGTGCTTTGAGCCACCCCTAAAGTACACACGCTACACATGCATTTCTGGACAAGCTGAGGGATACAGAACCAACATGGGAAGTAAAAAAAAGCATGTGGACTGACTCTGTAGAGTAATATTATAGAATTGAGAAGCTGTTCTTCCTTTTACAAGTCATTCCAATGACTCTGCAACTGTCATTTTAAGGTAAAGTAGTACATAATGCTGCTTTAAGTTAAGCCGTATTGTCATCGAAAACTAGACAAACACTTGGATTTCTGTTTCGCGAGTGGTGCAGCTGTCTAAGTGTTGGTTCCATCAGGAGCTAAATCCGTGATTATCCCCCACCCATCCATAGCCAGAAGTCTAGTAGAACACGTTTGGCCTCGTTCTCTTTAGATGACCCATCCTTTCCGCACATCACTCAGCATGATGCTAGCTAGTGTAATACTTGACTCAACTGAAACATTTCAGTTACCTTTCATCCTCCTGGCTTGGTAGCATTGTGTGATGCTACCATCAGTGATATACATCAGTGCTAAAGCTGGACAATATGATGATATTTTATCATATCATGATTAATTCTGTTATCGTGATGCACAATTTGCTTTTCTAAGCATGTTGAGAATATTGTTAGTGCTTAATAAACACTAACTAAAGTAACAGGTTTTGTTACAAACAGTGTAATAAGCCTAGTTTAATAATAAATAAGCATCACTGTATTGAGTATGGGAGAGTATCTGAAAAGTAATTTTTAAGGATCTGTCGCTACTGCTGTATTTAGTCAGTGGTTACATGAATCGTGAAAAATTCACGATTCCGAAATTTGTTGCGTGCCGTGCCGGTACATTCAGCTGTGGCAGAGTGGGCAGGGCAGACTGCGAAGGAATGGTAGAAACCATTTCCTTTTCTTCTCGGATGGTTTCATCACTAATAGAGTCTGTTGTTGTGGATGACTCTGGAGCATGTAGGAACAATGGCAGCTCTGCCAAGAGGTGTCGTGCTGGACCACATCCTGCATTGGATTGGTACCCGCTTCAAAGGAGGAAACCTGATAGACCGTAAAGTTGATTTCAATTCAGGGTTTGCTTTGAGAAGACTTCACATGATGCATTTAAACATTCAAAGCCTTCTTCCAAAGACTAATGAAATTCTGCAAGTTTTCCAGAAGAGTGAGGTGCCACTGTTTTATAACTATATCTATATAAGATATAGTTGGATGTTGCTGGATAAGATTTAAATAGAGTGGGAAATTTAGGGGTAAAATGACTTAGAAATCATCAAAGAAGAAGCATACAGTGTCCTCCATAATATGTGGTACAAAGACACGATATTCCTTGATATGTCCCACTGCTCCATAGTTTAACATTTTAAATCAAACCAATCAGACGTGATTAAAGCACACATTCCAGACTTGAATTGAAGGGTATTAAGAGTTTTTTTTTGCCTTCTCACATTCTCCTTTATTTCGTGGCACCATGATGTTTGAGATATAGCAGTGATAGGTATCTTCTCCAGTGATGTTTTGCCAAGCCTCTAATGCAGCCATCTTCAGCTCCTGCTTGTTTCAGGGCCTTGTTCCCTTACGTTTTCTCTTTGCTGTTATGACCTGCTGCAAACTTGATGCATAGCCAGGCACAAGCTTCTGGCAGCATTCCTGAGGAATCTTAGCCACCTTAACAGGTTCCAGTTTTTTTTTGTTGCGCCACAGAACAGAATCCCAAACCGTCTGTGGCTTATATTTTTTAAACAGATTGGAGGTCAGTAGAGGTGTACGTTTTGAAGTTGAGACCTTCTGTGTTTAGCATGCGCTTTACTAAGCAAACTCTTCAGTATACGTAACTCAATTGAATTAAATTCAATAAATCGAGTGCTTGGCTTGGCTATTTAAGAACTTTCTATTTCCTTTTTACTTAAAAGAAAATACCTATGTCGCCTCAGGGATCATTATCTTGCTGTAGATGAAGTGCTGCCCAATGAGTTGAAAGCATTTACTGGAACTTGAGTGGATAAGACGTTCCTATACACCACAGAATTGTTGTGTACATTGTGCTTCTGCCTTCAGCATTTACATCGACAGTGAAAATAAGTGCACCAGTACCTGTAGCAGCCATACATGCACAAACCATGACATGATTCACAGAAAAGGTGGTATGCTTTGGGTCATGTGCAGTTCCTTTTGTTTCCACATTTTGCTTCCTGCACTGATAAAGCAACGGAACACACCTGAGTAATCATAAATATCTGTGATGCCCAAAATCCCAAACATTGTCTGGAATATCTTTTAAACAGTGGAGCAGAGGGGCATATCAAAGAAAATATGTCCTTATTCCAAACTAACAGAACAAGTGCCACTTTTAATGACGACTGCATTCACAGAATTATTCAACCCCTTCATGACAAGCGTCTTTAGTACTTAGTAGAGACGCTTTTGCTGTTATGACCTGCTGCAAACATGATGCACAGCCAGGCACCAGCTTCTGGCAGCGGCCCTGAGAAGTCTTAGCCATCTTAGCCATCTTAGCAGGTTCCAGTTTTGTTTTGTTTTTCACTCCACAGAACAAAATCCCAATACCTCTATGGCTGATTTATGTGTTTTTGAGCAGATTGGAGCCGACCTTTGTGTTTTTGGGTCAGTAGTGGTGTACATTTTGGAGTTTGGGCATTGAGACCTTCAGCATTTAGCATGTGCTTTACTATGCAACCTGAACCCTCAGCACCTACTGCCACAAAATCTTGCTGCAGGTCCTTTGCAGCTACTTGAGGGTTGTTGACCATCTGCCTCCTCAGGAATCTGGTAGCAGCTAGTGAAAACTTTCTTTCTTTCACATCCAGGTAGTGTAGCCAGTGTTTCTTTCATTTTCAGCCTGTGATCTATGCTTCCAACTGTATCTCTAGGAACATTCAGCATCATTCAGCTCTCTTTCTGTATCCTTTTCCTTGTTTGTGCAAGGCAGTGATCTCTTCTCTGAACTTTTTGGACAGCTCTCAAGCATTTGATGTGTTTTATCTCAAGCACACCTGATACAACTAATGAAGCTTGATTAGTCACATCAGGCGTGCTTAACACAACATCTCTAATGAGGGATTGTATTCAGGAGTTGAATTATTTTAAAACTGCAGTAGTCATTAAAAGTGGCATGTTGGGATGCATTTGGAGAAAATACTTAACTAGTTGAGCTTTTTAAATTGTTCTGTTAATATGGGGGTTGAATCATTTTCACTGCAACTGTATATATTAAATTGGACCTTGGCATTTAATGTTGAAAGCAATTTGAACAGTGATCAGATTAGGGCTGTCTGGCTGGACATTTTATTCAAAAACTAAACCTATTTTAATTGGCACTTGCTATCGTCCTTCTGATCAGAAAAAAAAAAAAAAAAACTTCTATGAACTGCTTGAGGAGATATGCAGTGAATGTGAAGACTTTTAGAAATCCCAAGTCATCATTCTTGGTGATTTGATCATTAAGATGTTTAAAAGGAATATGAATACCTATAAGTTATCAATGTGGTTTGGGTGTCTAAATGTTTTTCACATGTTTTTATTTGCTAGTAATTGAGTAATTGATTAATAATGAAATGCTTTTATTCCAGTAAGTACATATCAGATTTGTAAGACATGCAGTGAACATAGGCCCAACAAAGAAACATCAAAGAAACGGATGAAATTTACTTTTCTGGACATTACCCAGAGAAGATGTACGTGTCAATGCAAATGCCTGGATCTGTTGTACCAGACATTGCCTAAGTTTTATCCTGCCAGCCCCCTAGTATAAGGTCCGGATAATGTCAGAGGGAGTCTATGTGTGAATAGACCAGGTAATTTTCTGGAGAATTCACTTTATTATGGATGAGTCAGTAGCCTTGTTTGCCATAGGCTGTAAGCAAATCACTGCTATTTACACAGTGTACTTTATGTGTCCTGCCATGCCTCCTGAATGCGCTACCCAAGCGCCGCCCCTTCCCTATACCATGCTAAACATTTCTAGCAACAATGCTTCTCCAGATGTACGCTAGATGTGTAATCTATTATACTCCAGATAATGTCTGCACCTGATTCTCCGGACATTTATATGTGACTACAGCATTATAAACTCATGGCACATGTCACTACTCCTTGGGTTGCCCATATTATCAATCTTTCTAAGGAACACGGTTCTAGAGGAGTTTAAGATTGTGTGAGTGGCTTCACTCTTTAAGATGTGTTAACCTTAGAGATACTGGTGGGGTCATTCATTTAAGGTATTGGGTCAGCAGCTCTCCTGCTGTTCTTCCCTACTTTTTGACAGTAGAGATGAGGGTAAAAGAAGAGAGCCTTATTATAATATCTTATTATTTTTTTTTATCATTATCGTTATAATTCTGCAACTAGAGCTAGTGTCACAGGCTTGGTACCTTTTAGAGTTCAAATTGTTCAGTAAAAATAAATTTTTAAATACAGATACAGTTATGTGGAATTTCTCTTTAACAATCCAAAGTGAGTTTGGAGTAGCAATCGTTGTTTTAAAAGAACACACCATGTGGGCTTAATTGTATTTCATCCAGAACGACAAATTTTAAATGCGTGTGAGGTTTGTGTGATTTATCTATCTAACAGTGTAACAAATGCCTGTTACAATTGTTCCTGCTATGGGGACAACTGTCAAAAAGTAGTGCATTGGGCCGTATTCACCAATCAGATTCTGACATTCACCAATGTTTTCTTACAATGAGGACTTGAGAATGTCCCATCCACAACATAATGTCTCCCTCCACAACCGATCTGACCATTCAAGAATACCTCATTTAACAAGGTGTCTAGTGGTATTTGGCACCAAGACTTGCCAAATAGCAGCACATCCTTTAAGTCAGTCTGATGTTTTGGAGATGTTCTGACCCAGTCGTCTAGCCATTACAGTTTGCCAACGTTATTGTCAAAGAGGTTCAGATCCTTATGCTTGTCCTTATTTCCTGCTTTTAACACATCAGTTTCAAAAACGGATGTACTTGCTGCTTAATATATCCATTCCTTGATAGATGCCACTGTAGATGGTACGTTTGGTGTAGTCTCAAACCTCCCTACACAGGTTCAGACCTAGACTGGAAACCAATACTTATTTTTGGCATGATTAAATAATGAGACTTTGGTACATGAAGTGACTGCAAACACTACTGTCTATTCAACAACAACAAAATGCCCCAATCAGAGCAAAAATCACAACAGGCCGATTCTGAAACCCCAAAACTGTTACATAACAGTCTTGACTCATTCTATTTACATCCCCAAAATGTACCTACATCCAGTCCACTGGCAAAAAGCCTTTCAAGGCTAAAGGCCTATTCTGGAACACCGTTAGGTTTGACTACTAGGTACAGTTCCTGTCTGTTAAAGAGGAAATAAAGAATGGAAAGCAAACAGAAAAACAACTAGCAGAATTCACTCCACACATTAAAGCCCTCAAGGACTTGTAATTAGCACTTGCACTGGTTAAAAGACGCCATACGTGTGTTACATAAACACGTATGGGTATCCTGTAGACAGTGCTGTGTATGAAGCCCTGCAGCTAAATGAGGTGTATGTGTGTGTATAATTGCCTTTCAGTGCAGGTATATGTGCATCTGTGTGTGTGTGTGTGTGTAAGTATGTGTGAGCTGTTTAAAGCTTTTTTCTTACTTTCACACCCCCAAAGCTTTGCTTACAGTGAAGCTGCTCTGACTGTGAAACAAGGCAGACTGTGGTTTATTCAGCTGCATGGTGCCTGAACACCTGAACAACAGCCTCTTAAATTTCACCTCATGGGTTTCAGTGTCCTATCTATGTTGTGAGATTTGCCTAATGAGAAGCTGTTGCACTAAATGGAGTTACGCTAACAGCCCCCAAATTTGAAGAGCTGAGTTTCCAAATATATTGAAAATATAATTTTCAGCTATTTCAATTTCAGTGCAGTACATTGTTGGGAGTGGAATAGACACTCCCACTCATTCCTACACCACACAATTCAGAACACTGACAATGTGCGATTTATGTGTAATGATTAATAACGTGAGGGGCTAGTTTCTGCGGTTAGTTCTTAAACGTGCCCATAGTTAATGTGTGTTTCCCAAAAAGTACTTTGTGAACTCAACTGCAAATGAACATGGAATATGACGTACTTGTTATTTACAGTCCTTCTTTAAGTGAAGATTTTGCAGCACAGCACACAAAGGTCAGGGGCTGCTTGTTCCCAGGGGAGGGGATCCACAGAATACCAAGGAGAAAATGGCAAATAAAATGTGTAATATGAAAGTATACATCATAAACAATGTAGATACCGTTATTTATACAGGAACTGAGCAGAAATGAATGACTAGTGCTGTATTAACACCTATATTACTACTCCTAATTATCTCTCTATAATCTCTACTAACTAAACAATTACTGTTTGGTCTTTTTTTTTATAACTACTCACACTTTTATAGAAACTACTGATTAAAGGAGACACTAAAAAGAC
This sequence comes from Salminus brasiliensis, assembly GCF_030463535.1. NCBI lineage: Eukaryota > Metazoa > Chordata > Actinopteri > Characiformes > Bryconidae > Salminus > Salminus brasiliensis. The sequence continues at coordinate 16,745,371 of NC_132884.1, read as the reverse complement.
AAAAGTTGTATAAGAACCAATACTGGCACACATGTTCCTGCACATAGGTTTAAAAATATGAGTTTTGCAATCTGTTCTACTAGATGATGTTGTAGTGTACAGCAAGTGCAAAGTGGTTCATTTTTTGTCATCCAAATATGAAGGTGTCGAAATGAACGCAGTCGCAATGAACGAAGTGAGAACAGCGACTCCACACAGCGTGATGTGATGTCTCCTGCCTCTGAGGATCCTTCATGCCACTAACAATCAATAAGCCCATAACTGTTTATATTTTAGACACTTAAGTGTTCATCAGTTAGTTGTTCTCCAGGGTGTTCAGTTACTGTTGTTGTGATCAGTAAGTGTCAGTAGTTTATACTTTGCAAATAGTTCTCCAGAAAACTATTAGGCTTATTATTAAGTCTTGTTAACTATAACTATCCTAATTATGAGTTATGAATAGTAGTGATTTACTGAAATGCAGTACAATTCCTGCTTAGTCTGCATAGTTACTGATGAAAGAGTGTATTATATTGTTTGTGAAATGTTTTTGCTGGCTACATTTTCAAAACAAAATGTTTGTTGCTCTAAACATTAAGTGATTTATATTCAGACATCTTCTATTCTATTTTTATTTTATTAATATTATAATATTATTTTGTTGCTGTTCAATGAAAAACATTCACGGGAGAAGGCAGAAATTGGACTGTCAAGAACTTGGAAGTCAATGTAGATCTATGTAATTTACATATGTCTATGTAATACATAAATCAATGTAATTTAGAAATGTTCTATTGGTCCAGTCATGCATTGTGAATTCATTGTAACACAGTGTACAGATCAGCTACAGAAAAATAGAGATATGTGTTTTTCATTGGACAGCAGCGATACTTAACACTCTAAAGCTTATTAGGTGTATTACTCAGTAACTACAGGGACTTCTATTCAAACTGGTGGGGCTTGTCTTTGGTAATAAAAGTTTGTAAAAACACATAGGCTCTTTAAGGGGTTAAAAAAGTATGTGATCTGCACCCAGTAATGCCACTATTTTGTACAAAATAGTCAGCATACACCAAATGTATGTTCATTATTCTTGTGTTTTTGTAGATGTTGCGCAGCTATCACTGGTCAAGTACTGCTTAAGGGTGTATGGTATAGTATAAATAGTATAGGCAGGATGGAGTCAAAGGTAAGGATGGGATTAGAAGCAGTCTATGCTGTAACTGACACATTGGTGAAATTTGGTCCAAATATGGACATGCGAGCCAGCCCTGGAAAGGCCAGTCAGTATGTGTGCTTACTCTTAACCTACACAACAGTCAATGCGAGTACCAAACAAGATAATTTACTGACAAGTCTATTGAGGCAGTAAGACAAAGTACAGCGCAATACAGACAGACACACAGACTTGCTCCGAGTCACACAGATCGGATCTGTTTTCTCATTTTGGAATCATGGAATAAAACAAACAAAACAATAAAAATCAAAATTGCTTCCATGTAACTTATGTAGTGTATTTATTTTAAGCTCCTGCTTTAAAATAAATCAAGGGAATGGTGCACTGGGATTTCACAGCATCTTCTTGTTGTTTTGATATGAATCTGGATGAGTGCGGGGAGCAGGTGTGGCAGCAGATGGAGAGATGGATATGTTTTTTATCTGTGCAGGATGTAGAAGTGAAGAACACATTTAATAAATGGGCCTCACTGAAGAGCCTCCAGCATCTCTCACTCCCCCTCACACACACACAAACACACACATATACACACACACACTCTTATTTTGAGCCTCTCTTGGGAACCATCTCCTGATTGGAGTCTCTGATGTTTGCTTTTCCTCATGTACCACCAAAATCCCCTCTGACCCTCCTCTAACCCCCCGCCAAACCCCCTCAGAGGCTTTCAGCCATAACACTAGTGGTGTAGTCGAGACCATTAGAGCCGAGACACAACAAGTCTAAGTCAAGACCAAGACCAGAAATGGGCAAGACCAGGACAAGATGGCCAGAATAATTAGAAAAAAAAGAACCATGCTCTGCTGTTGCTTATTATTACAGACGGCAAAATACTACATAATATAAGCCCATAAACCCGCATCTATAATGTTAGTATTGGAAGGAAATGAAGGTAAAGTCAAATCCATCTATGCATCCCTTCTATACAATTTTACTATTAGGCTGTGTAGAAAAAAATATGTTCATTGATGGTCACCTGTTTTCTCCCGTAAGCCAGCCTGCATGCAAATATTGTTTTAGGCTTGTAGTTGTTAAAAATACATGAATGATTACATTATATGCCTCACCTCACCTTTCATTCCTGATCATTATCACATGAGAGACTTATCGTCTAACATTGCTGCCCACATACTCAACCAAACTCTTCTTAGTATAGCGGTGGGGTTTAGCCAGAGCAGATGTGGTTCTGGCCACTACATCAGTCATCTTCTTTATGAAATTATAAACCTATGAACACTTAGAATTCGTCTCAGAACGATTAGCTGCTGTAAGAATAGTCAGTTTTTTTATGTCTGATAGTGCTTTGTAATAAGATCCCCTGCGTTTATCAGTCACTGCCTGCCTGTTAGCTTTGTTAGCTGCAGTTGACAAATATTGCATATATTTTTTCTGAAAGTTCTCCCAAAGCTGTACTTTACTAAGCTCTCAAAGAAACTACTCTAAGAGAGCCTATATATTTGATATGTATTTAAGTCTGTCACTCCAACAGTTCAGCACATTCTACAGATTTACAGCATTTAAATACCAGGAAGAATGTCGCAATTTTAGCGCACACATTTCTACCCTGTATTAATTAACATTTTGGAAAAGCACTTCAAGCGCTAGCTCTTGTCTGGCACGTTTCTTGACATCAAGTTTTTGGCAGCACTATGTGTTTTTTTTTTTTTTTTGCCTACAGTGATACAGGGTGCTGATCAGCATCGTCCATGTTGTTGTTGAACTGAGATAGGGGTGAGGTAATGGAGCATTTCATACAGACTGACAGGAGGTTAGTTTAAACACAGACAAGAAGCTGGTCTGTGTGCTGTTTTTCACACAGGTTTTTTTTTTCCAATAGTTTTCCACAGTTTTGAATGAATAAGAAAAAGGTTGAAATGCTCCTTTATATGACTCAAAAGCTAATATATCAAAACTCACATAAAGATATGCACATTGTGGTTCTAAGGGTTGGTTTGCTGCGTTGGTTTGCTGCGATAGTTTGCTTCATTCATCTTTATGTCTGCATTCTGTTTGACTGTGTTTTTGTCAGTCTGTCTTGTCTTTGTATAGTCACTGTTACTAGCCCCCTGGGCACCTCCTCTTTTGTGGCAGAGAGATGTTTAAAAAAACCCAAAACAAATAAAAAATTAATTCATCTTTATCAAATAACTAAAAATACATTTAGCACAACCCGAAATGTGTAGGTCTTGCCCCACTTTTCCCTAATGATTACTATAATGGTTTTACATTAAGCAAGCCTCAAGCTGTTTTTGTTGTTACGTACAAGCTGAAGCTGTGTGACTGACATAAGATTGTGCACCTTTATTATTTATTGACTGCTTTGGATATTAATACTGATTCCATTAAACTTTCACCATTATTAATATTATTCAATTAATTGTAATACGTTTAATAATATTATATTTTAGAACAAAATACACGAAATATAAACTGACTCCCATCCCACACATTACTGACAACCTGCAGCTTCTGATTCATACATTCAACTTAAAATAACATGAAATAAGTCTAAAGTCTTTCTGATAACTGTATTAACAGTTATACAGTTCATTGCACTAAATATCTGTGTTAAAATATGTTTCTTTTAATATAATATTAAATATTATAAAAAACTGTTCTCATGTCTGAATATGTGACCTGCACCCAGTGATGTCACTTCTTCTGGAAATCCACTATTTCCCACTCTCAATTTGTAAAAAATAGTGAAGATAAGCCAACAGTATTTCATTATTTTTTATGTCATGTGATATTGAACACATTTCTCATTCAATTTTTAACCCCTTTACAATCCAAGGCACACTAAGGTGTTTTACTCAGTGACTACAGTGACTTCTGTTATCAGAGAATAGCTCCACCAGATTGTACAGAAGTTTGTAGGGGTTAAAAGGTACTACAAAAAATACTACAAAAAAAGATGGCAAAACTCCTGCACTTAATACTTGGGGTTCACATAGGGCCCAGCCTATTCCCGTCACGCTTATTCTAACCACTCACTACATTGGAAACTCTTCAAAGGGGGTCGTCAGATAGGCACTTCCCTTCAGTGTCAGTGCTTCATTGAATTGTGCCCACCTTATCCAGCAAGTACTTGGACCTGTTTTGCATTTTATGAAGGAGATTCATGTGAAAGAAGTATCACAATTCCTCTAGATTTTCTGCATTTTACAAAGAAGGTTTATGTCAAAAAGTATTATAAGAAAATACTACACCAAAAGATGGCAAAATGTTTGCACCTAAAACTTGGGGTTACACATACCCTTCACCCATACCAATTACATTCACAGGGGTCATCAGGTAGGTGCCTTCCTTCATCAGGGTTTCAAACAGTCAAGCCCACAACACCTCTGGAAGGCTCAACAGTGAGGCCTGGCATCCCAGACCCACTCCCCTCCAAGCTCATTTCACAGAACTATCACTAAATCAAACTCGTAAATGTAGAACCACACTGGCCTCCCTCATGAGGCTGTATTTAGCCTCATTGCCACCAATAATGCATGCTCACTGCCACCAGTTCCATGTGGACACTACACACTACAACAACAACAGCTACACCTGCACATTCACTCACACATTGATCTTCCCCGACCAACTTCTCCTTTTCTTATCCACAACAACTGACTGTTGTTTCATGGTTGCCATTATTATGCAGCCTCTCAATCCAAATTCACTGAGAAAAGACACATTCGCCACAAACCCCCTGACACATACCTCTGCTAGTCTAATGTTAATATGTTTATATTAACAGTAGACTTCACTGTTTTTGACGTGCTGTGCGAAATCTAGTTTGTGGTTAACACATACTGTTAAGGCTCAAAATGTTGCAATGCTGGAATGGGCCATTTATTGATCTGTTTATTTATTTTTTTATATTACTATTTAAATAGATTTTTTTTTATTTGTCTGTGAAAGGCCACACTGTTAGGACAGCTGTTAGCAAGTAGTTTGTCTTTATTGCTATAACTCAGGACTTTATTGTAACACCACATATCTCTTTGACGACTTCTAGCCAGACAATAGATTTTATATGAACACTGGAACACTAAGGATTCTCCTTGGGTCAGAACGTCGATTTGAGGTCAGTCTGGAGCGACCAGCAGGAGACAGCCTAGCCCAGAGACTGTAAGAAACCTGATCAATCACGGAGCTCATTTACAAAACAAAATCTCCATCAGAGCTACTCTGTCTAATCCAGTGGTGACTCAGTAGAGTGACACAGAATGACCCTGTGTGACCTTGAGTGTGATCCCACCAGATCCCTGGTTGGTGCTGGATTTAGTTTGTAAGTAAGAATAAATAGTTATGGTCTGTATTGTCTTCCTGCTATAGGCTTCTATTTCTGTAGCTCTAGGCATGTAGAAGCATGTTCTCATTTGCCACCTTAAAGAAAACAGAGCTTTGGTATGGAAGAAGCACAAGCAGGTGGAATATCGATTGCCCCCGTGCTTAACTCGCTTTAAAATTAGGCCTTACCTGGAGCAATCCGACTTAATGCATAAAACAATTATCCTTATTAGCATCCTGATTTAATCTGTGAGGGTGATTGTGTGTGTAGAGGGAAATAAAGAGGGAAGTAAAGGTTTGCTTCTGGCAAAGCGGGATAATTTCACACAGATGCAGGTTTACTCCCATCGGACGCTGATTGAAACTGGAGAGCGAGAATTAAGCAGTGAGCTGTCACATACGCGCCTGCGCTTGCTCCAACACCTGGACCATCCACCACTCCATAAGTGCAAATTACATCAGAGCCACATTAACAAACATGAACATGGTACCTTTTTGGAAGAAGAAGGCATGGAAATTTAACAAAACACTTGGCAGCTATTAATGGTGTTGATGATGAAGCTGAGTAAGGTTGAGGTTAGACCACTGGAGTCGTTTTAAAGAAATCTGCATTTAAAAAAAAATTAAGCATGTTTGTTAATTTTTTTATAGATGACGGTGTGTCATACAGTGTCAGAAAACACATAATCAAGTCTACTTGAGATTTCCTTAGAACTAAACACAATTGAAAAGCAAGTGTGTAAAATACTTGAACAACTAACTACTAACTATTGTGGGATTGTCACATATGGGCAGAAAAGAGATAAACCATGACAGAGTTCGCCATCACGTTCCATCTCGGGGTGTGGTTTGCACTAGGAAATACTCTTTATTTAGTTGCTGTGGTTCCTAAGCACTTCAACTTTCCAATAACATCACTCACAGCTGATGGTGGAATATCTAATAGGAAAGAAACTTCACAAACTGACTTCTGGAATTCAGTGAGCTCTTTAGAATGACCCATTCTTTCACTAGTTTGTGTAAAGGCAGACTGCAGGGCAAGGTGCTTGATTTTATACATCCGTGACAAAGTTACTGAATGATGCACTTGGAAATCAATGATTAAGAGGTGTGTCCATATAATGTAACTCGGCACACCTGAAGTGAATAATGAGATAAGGCTAGAAACAAGCAACATGTGGAACCACTCAGAAATAAGCAGGACAAGAGTGGAGACAATAGGTAGACAAAAATACAGCTTCCTGTTTCATGGTTGCCATTATTATGCAGCCTCTCAATCCAAATTCACTGAGATAGACAAGAGGTAGACAAAAATACAGCTTCCTGTTACACATGGACTAGGAAACACATGGCAGATGGGAACCAGGGCAAACATAAGAGCAAGGCGGGCTATCTGGTTTTTGGGAGTAAAATTTGGGTCAGGGAAACTATATTCTAAAATGATGTCTAGAATCTAGATGTCTAGACACACAACATGGCTTAAAGTCCAAAACAGAAAATAATCACTACATCCCATAAAGAAAGTTTATGTCAAAACATATTGTAATGAAATACAGGATAAGATTAAACCTGCACCTAGTACTTGGGTTTCATGCAGCAAATATCGAATTTCAGCCTATATACAGTGGAGGAAATAAGTATTTGACCCCCCACTGACTTTAAAAGTTTTAATACAAAAAATTAATGAAATGTCTCATAATTTTTATGCCAGCTTTATTTTAACAGTGACACATAGAATATCAAAAGAAAAACTGAGACAATTACATGAAATGAGAAATAAAATGAACTTGAATTTCATTGAAGGAAATAAGTATTTGACCCCTTAGTAAAACATCTTCTTGGGCAGAGGAACCTTGCGTGCACTGCAGGATTTTAAATCATTACGTTTCAGTGTATTACCAATGTTTTTTTTGGAGACTGTGGTCCCAGCTGCCCTGAGATCATTAACCAGCTCCTCCTGTATAGTTCTTGGCTGATTTGTTAACCTTTCTCATGATCAATGAGACTCCACGAAGTGATGTCTTGCATGGAGCTCCAGGCCTAGGTCGATTGACAGTAATGTTGTACTTCTTCCACTTCCGAATAATTGCACCAACAGTTGTCACCTTCTCATCCAGCTTTTTACTTATGGCTTTGTAGCCCATTCCAGCCTTGTGTAGGTCAACAATTTTGTCCCTGACATCTTTAGACAGCTCTTTAGTCTTGCCCATGGTGGAGATGTTGGGGTGTCACTGAGTCTCTTGGCAGGTGGCCTTTACACAGGTGACAATTTGGGACAAGTGTTTCTCATGCAGGTAACGACTTCACTGAGATTAGGGTGTGTCAGTGGTCTGTGGGAGCCAACATTAGTTATGGTCTTAGGGGATCAAATACTTAGTTCCTTCAATGAAATGCAAATGATTTTTTATTTAAATATTATTTCATTTTCTAGATTTTCTTTTTGATATTCCATCTCTCACTGTTAAAATGAAGCTGCTATAAAAATCATAGACTGTTTAATTTTTTTGTCAGAGTACAAACTTTTAAATACTTATTTCCTCCACTGTATATATATATATATATATATATATATATATATATATATATATATATATATATATATATATATATATATATAGTTGTATAATATCAGTGTTAAATAGTACCGCAAAAAACTGGATATATTACATATTATTGATTTCCCAGTTTAAATGCTATGGTACCAAGCTGGACTGTGTTGTTATAGCTAATAGAAACAAGCAAGGTTGTTTTTGACAAATTTGACACTACCTTAATTGCACAACGAAGAACTATCATTCTATCATCTATTCTAATTAGTTTAATTTATTATATGCTTGCCAAATTTCTTTATCTCCTAATTTGGTATCGACAATTAACCCACCTGTTCATAGCCCACCCTACAAGCAATGCTCTGAACACTAAGAGGGTAAGGACGTAACACATATCTCCTCTAATACATGCAAAGCCAGCCACAAATGCAGCTACACTACACCAGCTAATAGACCAACATCACTTTTACCTGGACAGAACAAGACTCTGACTCTCAGATTCTGACTGCTGAAAAGCAGCATGGTTTGGGATTCAAACTCACAACAAAGTGATCATAGTGGTCGCACATTAGACCATTGAGCCACTCAGACCTACTATTGTATTGTACTAGTGGCATTGAATGGAATTTTTTACCAGTGTTCTGACAATCTTGTCAAACAGTTACCATGAAAGAACAGAGGTCACGAGTGGGCGGAGTTTGTATACTTGTATAAAGCCGATGATCCGTGTATCCATAGGAGTGATTCTTTTTGAGTACCTGTGCAACAGACTGTGTGTATCAATACAAAATCCTCTGAGCTGCTGATCTCCCACAGGATTTTCCTCCTCCACTTCAGGGAAGTAACTCCAGGTGGGTGGCATCAAAAGTCAGAGGTCAGAGGACAAGATCACCTGCTAGCAGAGCCCTGTAAGTCCTGAGCCGGTGCAGCTGTGTGCTGGGTAAACGGGGTTGGGGATGAATTCAGCTGCAGTTTAACACCTCATCCATTTCAGTGAAGAGCAAAAAATCTGAAACCTCTCGACCTGTGACACTGACCGCTTTCCCCACTGACTATGAGGTTCATCATAACTGTTCCTGCAAACCGAGGCCAGGAGGAGCCTTGAAACATGAAATATATTACTATACTACATATGTCAGTATAATCCAGTATATCTTCAATCAACTTCCAGGTAAAATTTTTTTTAAGGTTTAACAAAAACATTGCAACGACTGTCACAGGCTCAGAAGTAATTGGACACACAATTGTGAATATAATGATTTATTAGACACAAACTCTTAGCAGTCAGTGACTGCTTGAAGTCTGGAATCCATGGACATCACTAAATGTCTTCTTGTATGAGATGCTTGTCAGTTGCTTGTTTATGGGTGTTTCTGTCTTCATTTCTTTCAGAATTTACTTATAGCACTACTTATAGCATCAATAAACTTCAGTGACCAAGTCCCTTAGATGCCATAACAGTGCCTCCATCATGTTTGACGGATGATGTGGTATGCTATGGTCAATAAACTCCTCGTTTCCTTCACCATACTTAAGGTAACCTGGATTAGGCCACACAATCATGTTTCAGAACTGGTCACAACAGCGACCATATGCAAAAATGGTAGCACTTGGGGTTTACGACAGGCCTTAAACTGGCTGAAATAATGAAGGAACAGGCTACACCTTGCCAAGAAACAGCTTATCAATCAACCAATTTTTTAGCCTGTGAAAATGGAGGGATCTATCTATCTGTAATTTCTAATATTTTTGTTAAACCTCTTGCATATAAGCTGAACATTTACACTTCAAATATATATTGAATGCCTAATTTTAAAATCGCTGAGACTGTGTACAGATGCAAAATTACAAAAAAACATTGGTAACATGGTCTTATCAAGTGATTATTTCACTTCCTTTAAAGACTGTGTTAGTAATAGTATAATAAGTAATATCTGCCACAGCAGTAAAATACAATATATGTCGACTAAATGTCCACTATATGTCCAAAAATGTCCAGTTAATCCAGGATACCAGTGAGGTATTTTCAGGTGCACCAACTGCTGACACAGTGGTTCATAGAAAATATCTGCCAATAGAATGGGACTCTCTAGAGTAGCAAACATAGAGTATAGAATAGAATGCAAACATTCTTAAGGAAGGTCCACATACCCCTAATTTCTACCCTCATAACATTCACATGGTACCTTTAAAAAGTCCTTCACATGACTTCTTCATGGCTCTGCCTCACTGAATGTAGGGCAGGTGAGTAATTAGAGAAGAGTCTGTTCCTTGGCTCTCAGTGTTGTGCTCTGAATTTGCTACAATGCTTCTTTTTACTAAAACTTCAGACAATGAAATGCTAAGCAAATGTGTAATTTTGCACTTCAAGAGGCCAGATATAAATGATCCATTAATAGTTTTCCTTTTTTTTCATGCTGTGGCAATCTGCCTTGGCTTAAAATATATGATGGTTCAGTCACTCACTCACATTTAGCAGGTTGAGGAAACACTAAAAGCACTTGAATAGCTTTGCATTAGTTACGCTGTGTTCTTATTAAACTACTCAGATGGGACTGATTTTACATGAGGACGGGAGGTAATATGATTTTACCATAGGGCGCCTGTAATGTTTTTGTTCATACAGGATGAGGAGTCTGGGTATAACCTATGAAGATTTGAGTGGCCACTTGGAAATTCCTTGCATTATACATGAAGCATTTCATTTAAGCATCTCTGTGCATAAGCTATGTACTGTTCTCTCTCTTCTAAACACTAGCTACTCTACCGAGTCCTGCACTGTACACCTTGTTTACATACGTGATGCGGTTCACAACACCAGACATACACTCCTGAACTCCTGAATGTGAGAATTAGTATTCCCTTCTCCTGGGTTCCCCATACAGTCAGAGCCACCCCTAAAGAACACACGTTTCTGGACAAGCTAAGAGAAACAGAAGCAGTTTTTAAAGCTGTAAAGGTTATGGCATTGTAAGAAAAAGAATGAGAAGAGTACCATGCACCAAAAGTGTTATTTATAGTTAACTATAACCCCATATTCACTGGAAAAAAAAAGAATAATAAAAAAAAAACATAATAAAACAGACAAACATCTACATACTGTGGGTTCATAAGAACAATCCAAAAAGTAAGAGTTGGATAGCGCTCACCAAGGTTTGTACTTCTATTATCCTTCTTTCTGTTTCGCCTTGTGAAAGGAAAGTCTAAACCATGGAAGTCCTTAATTTAATTTGCTGTGAGTTGATTCAGGAGTGAAACCTTTGTCCTCTGTGTGTAAAACATATCCCAATGTACATATGAATGAATATGAATAAAACACAAAGCTTGTCTGACTAGGGTTAAACAATTCAATCATAGCAAACTTACAACAAGTATTAAAACCTATAGTTCCTCAAATAACAGTCTTATATTACAGCGAGGCCTGAAGTTCTACTAAGCCTCCTTTCTCAACTTCATGGTTTCCTTCCTTGTGGCTAGTAACCTGACCTACCAATATATGGCCACATAGTGGAAAGAAAAGAAGTGCTATATACTACATACTGCCACAAAGTGAAAGAAGAATGTGTACTGATATGACAGAGTACTATAATAGGATTTTAGATAGGACCCGGCACTTAAACCAACATTCTTTTTCGAGAAACTTTTTTCAACGTAATCTTGCTTGTGTAATTATTATTATTTTTAAAATCTGTTAGTACTTTCACCACTGTGTGTTCATGTACTATCCCTTTAAAAACATATTACCGCATGTGAAGTCATGTGACTCCACCCCATCCACTCTGTGACTTGAAAGCAACGTGGAGGAGAACTTGAACAATGAGCCAACTGAGCAACTCCAGCAGCTTAAAGAATCATTTTCTAATTGTAATCAGGGTCAAATGTTCAATTTATCATGATACTGATTTGAGGTCACATTATCCAGCATTCATTTTACACAAATACAACTCATTATGCAGCGTTATGCAGTTTTCACAGGTTCTGTCCTGCCTTTGTTGGAAAACTAGCAACTTTCAGCCTATAACAAGTTAGTGGATCATCAAAGTGATTGTGAGGCTGTTAGTTTAAGATACAAATGCTATATAATGTTGCTGTAATACTTACAGTTGTATGCTTAAGGGATCACGATAGATACTAGCTTCCTTAGGGCTTTAGAGTGCCTCTTGAAACATGTGCCTCCATACAAGGAAAATTCAAAGACTCATTTTAAACAGGTAATGACATGGTGGATTACTCTGGGACTAAAATCAATAAGACATACCTGCAATAAGTCCCCCCCCCCAAAAAAAAAAAAAAAAAAACACATTGGATAAAGCCACCCGCCAGTTGTTCTGGCACAAGAGCTGCTGTGGAGCAGTAGACATGTGTTCTTAGAAGAGTTGGAGCACCAACAAATGCCTCTGAGTTGAAGTTTTTGTGATCCAATGTCATCCAATGCCAAAGTCTTTCTTTACTAATGTACTTGTGGCTAAATACAAGCCAACTCCCACAGCAATCTTCCAATATCTAATGTAAGGTCTGCAGCAAACGGGGATAGAGTCTCTATTGATACCTTATATGTCAGAAGACACATGGTTATGCATGTGCCTACAAACTTCACTGCCTACAGGGAAAACACACTAAAGACTACTTAACATAGACACCCAATAAAAATGAAGCTTTTGGCAAAAAAAAAAAAAAAAAAATCAAAACACTCCAATCACAGAAGCAACATTGCTGACTTGTGTATAAGCTAAATCAGTGTTCTCAAAAGAGCTCTGCTTATTTGAATAGAGAGGAATCCAGAGGAAAGTTCAGCTCTATCACAGGTTTTTCCATGGAAGGGATGCATTAGTATTCAGGCCGAGCGTTCGCCGCTGACGAGCCATACATCACCATCAGGATGAGGCTCCACAGCACTGCCCTGCAAACACACGCACATGCACGCACACACACACTGCTGCTGCTCCTCTGTCTGCACGCCTCCCTCTGTCCCACAAACGTCCTCTAATCTGTGTCCGCAGACGCCGGACACACGCCGACCGCTTTACAACTTGCCCATTACACAGGAACGTGCCGGGTGCTCAGGAGAGAGATGCATTGTGGGGATGAACGCATGTTCGGGGGGAAAGGGTCTGTGCTTTCCTTCGTTGAGTTAACCGGCCTGTCCTTGGCTAACCTTGTTCTTTTACGGAGTGTTTAAAAGGGCCGTAAATTACCCTGATGGCTTCCTCCAAAACAGGCTCCAGCTTTTTACAGGTTCCAGCCAGACTGACAAAGCCAGAGCAGGGTGCTGTAACACATTACTGCAGCTGTGTCCCTAGCTACACCTTATTCGCTATATAGTGCACTATGTTGGCCACATTGGCTCACCCTATTCACTACAGAGTGCATTGTTTTGGCACTATTGGCCATGCCTCAAACTTTGTCCTGTTTTTGGACAGTATGCTATTTTGACTAATTTGGCCATGTCCCAAATTCTGCCCTGTTCACTGTTTAGTGAACTATACTAGTTATGTCCCAAACTCTACAATACTAACTGTATAGTGCCCTATTTTTGCCAAATTGGCTATGTCCCAATTATTGCCCTGTTCACTACATTGTAACTATTCTGGCTATACTGGCCATGTCCCAAACTCTGCCCTGTTTACTACATAGTTCATTATACTAGCTATGTCCCAAACTCCCAAACCATATTAACTATATAGCCTCACTATATAGTGAACAACACTGGCTATATTTGCTATTTCACAAACTCTGCACTGTTTACTATACATCACATTATGCTAGCTATGTCCCAAACCTCACCATATTAACTATATAGCACACTATTTTGGCTGTATTGGAGATGCTCCGATTTCTGGCCTGTTCACTATATAGGCTATATTGGCTATGTCCCAATCTATATTAACTACATAGTGAATCATATTGGCTAGGTCTCAAAGCATACCATATTAAATATATAGTGCCCTATTTTGGTTATAATGTCCCAAATACTGCATTCTTCACTACATAGTGCGCTGTTTATCTATATAGGATATCTCCAACTCTACTCTAATCACGATACTACACTCGTGCTAGGTAGGTGTGGCTGAAAACATAGTGAAAAACTGTATGAACAATTATTATTATCATGGAGCACCTTTGTCATTGAGTAAACAGTGCATGTCTTTCTTCCCATTTGAATCAGTGTTGTTAAAGAAGGATCGGCTTTGTAGACTAGCCCTGGAATTCAAACAATGGACTCTTGTGGAGTTCCTGCAATGCACATAATGTGTTGTGTGTGTGAAAGAATGTGAGGATAGAGTGATGATCGAACCTGTGTACCATTAGCATACGAATTGGTCTATTTTAATCACAAATTCTGTTGCTCATAATGGTATTCTACATAGTGCTACAGCACAGGGAATAGTGATCAGGGGACCTGATCATTGTTCCCTACAGTACTTTTCTAGATAGTACTCCAATGAAGGGAACAGTGATTAGGGGGGCATTTTAAACACAGCGAGAGAAACATGAGCTCTGGAGAGAGCTGGAGAGCAAACAGTGATGGAGCGGAGCTCATAATAACATCGATACACACTCTGATGCCACTTAGAACAGACAGGTAATCAGGAAACACACCCAGTGGAGGCATTATGGTGAATAAGACAACACTTTTTGCATCAAACGTGTTTCTACGCGGATAAAGCACACACATTATCATATTTATTACTCAGCCCAGCTCTGTGGAGAGCCGTGTCATGTAATTCATAAAGTGTGGCCTGGAACAGGAGAGTTAATGATATTCAATGAAGCTTCGCTGTATCTTTCAATGGCCGCAATTACACACACACACACACACACAAATTGCATTCAGCATTTCGGTTTCCCCGGTGATTTCTGTTGTTTACCCATTCCCCAGCCAATGAATCTTTTCTGTATGGACGTTTACGACTTCACATGTCTGGAATACCTGCAAAGTTTCTCTACAAAGCACACACACACACACACACACAGATGGTCTGTGTATTGGTGTGCATGTGTGTGTGTGTCTACCATATCATACTATATGTATACTATAAACATAAATTATGTATTAGTGTTGCCCAGTAATGCTTAACCTTAACCACACTGATCCTAAACCTACCCCAACCTTAACACTAATCTTAACCTTAACCACACTAATCTCAAATCTAACCTTAAGCACACTAATCCTAACTCTAACCTTAACCATAACCACACTAATCTCAAATCTAACCTTAACCACACTAATCCTAACTCTAACCTTAACCATAACCACACTAATCTCAAATCTAACCTTAACCACACTAAGCCTAACTCTAACCTTAACCATAACCACACTAATCTCAAATCTAACCTTAAGCACACTAATCCTAACTCTAACCTTAACCATAACCACACTAATCTCAAATCTAACCTTAACCACACTAATCCTAACTCTAACCTTAACCATAACCACACTAATCTCAAATCTAACCCTAACCACACTAATCCTAACTCTAACCTTAACCATAACCACACTAATCCTAAAAGTACCTTAACCTTAACTTTAACCACACTAATCCTAAATCTAACCTTAACCTTAACCACACTAATCCTAACTCTAACCTTAACCATAACTACACTGATCCTAACTCTAACCTTAACCATAACCACACTGATCCTGAACCTACCTTAACCTTAACTTTAACCACACTAATCCTAAATCTAACCTTAACCTTTACCACACTAATTCTAACTCTAACCTTAACCATAACTACACTGATCCCAACTCTAACCTTAACCACACTAATCCTAACTCTAACCTTAACCTTAACCACACTAATTCTAAACCTAACCTTAACCATACCAATCCTAACTCTAACCTTAACCACACTAATGCTAACTCTAACCTAAACCTATCCAAACCTTAACACCAACCTTAACCGTAACTTTAACCGAACTAATTCTAACCCTAATATTAACATAGTAATCCTAAACCTAACCAGACATTTATAAAGTACTACAGACTCAGACTTAAGTAAAAGTACATGTGCTCTATCAAAAAAGTGACTTGAGTAGAAGTAGAAGTGTTTTTTAAGCACCATACTTGTTATATAGTTAAATTACAGAAAGCAGTCAAACGTCTAAATATCATATTATTTATATTATTTCAATTACTTAGACTTAAAACAACCATTTCCTTTGGCTGTAGTAAAAGGTGGTTCTGGTGGTTCTTTCATCTCAGAATAAACTAACAAAACTCCAGCGTTAGTGCTCTCACTGCAGCAGTGGAGTGAAAGGATATCAGTGCGTCTTTGCTATCATAATGACCGGAGAAAAGTATGCCTTGCACGGCTCGAAGGCATGTACTAAGCCTCTTAAATAACCGTGGGTGTGTTTTGGGTGTAACGTGCAATAAACCAATCAGTGTGTCAATTGCCATTCCCTTCGAGAGCCAGGTGTGGTCTGACTTTGGCGGATTGCTATTTCAATGGCGCAAAGCAGGGGTGTATGTGTGTTGGGCACTCGCCAGTGTTGACAATTCACTGCCAAGATAGCAATGAACGTCTGACTGTTGATGTCGGTTGTTTTGTCGGTCAGTGGTGGTCCTGTGTTTTCCATTGCCAATATAGTGATTTGCCAGACCTTTACCTGAACACACCTTATTTCAAGACCACCATGCCCATCGGCGTAGGTATACTCGCAAGCAGCATTGCTATTTGAACGACGCGGGCGGAAGGTGTAGAAATAGACTGTTGGTGGGGTGTAAGACAGCAATGGGCATCGTGATGCACCTTGTGCAGTGTGTAGGATAGGGGGCATAGTGTTGCTTAAAGACAATCTCAATGGATGGAGCGAGTGTTCAGTGTGGTGCTTGTTTGACTTTTAAGGATCATAATTTTTGTCACAAAAAAACTCCAGGAAATCCAGTACTACACTGTTAAAAGTGTAAGATCCTTATACAGGTTCTTCATTTGGAACCTGCTTTGAGGAACCCTCAAGAAAAGGTTTGTAGAAGAAAAAGGTTTCTTGAATCTTCCACAGAGCACCTTCAGAGGGGAAAGTCTAAACTGAAGAACCTCTAAACGTTCCTCAAGGAACTTATACTTTTAACAGTGTGGTTGGTTTTTAGTGTATTACATCTACATCTAGCTTTATATGGTTATGTTCACCTAATGCACCATTTGATTTAGCTAAAGAAACGAACTAACATGTAACAGCGGGTAACTTCCTCATGGTAACTTGCTCTCATAGCCAACAACATCTAAGGCTAAACGGTTAACCCGAGGTAGCAGGAGCACTTTCCTAAGGAAAGGTAAGCTGAACTAAAAGACACTACTAGGAGGTTGAGTAAAAAAGGTAAAACACTAAGCAATTGGAGGATGCTAGGAGCCAGTGGGTAAGACGGGAAGGTGAGTTTTATTTCCTGTATTACATTGAAGCAATTCAAATTTAACGTGCATTTGTTCAGTAATACCAGGAGAAAACAGCCAATAACAGGGATGTTTTTGGTGTGTGAGAAGGAAAAAAAAGCTCTTTCTTGGGATTTGATTGTATCCCAGCGGTTTTTAGTGGTCTATTCAGCATGAAATGTTTACACAATGTAAAGAGCAGCTGGTGTTTTTTCCAAAGGGTGTAAAAAAAATGAGTTTTTGATCTGACAGTGACAATATCTAAACCAAGGAGCAGGAGGAAATCCTTGCACAGTACAGGCTGCGAATAAATTAGCAGAAAAAGGGCAAGTGTAAATAAAAAACAAAAACCCAGAACGGTGCCCGTCTGGACTGTGTGTTCAGATGAAGCTTTGAATGCCGCTGCTGTTCTACAGTCAGTCTGCATACAGGCAGCGTCGCTTTGTTTGTTTGTTTGTTTGTTTGGTTTGTTTGTTAGATGCTCCATTTGTATTCGCGCCACAGATTTTTCCTGTGACCCGCATCTATCTGGGTTACATGTGCAGGTGTGTGCGTGCGTGTGTGTGTGTGTGAAACAGACAGAATCTGGGCCTGTTATACATCAGGCTGGTGAGTGTGCTTTTTGGGAGAAAACAGTAATAGAGGGAAGAAAGAGAGAAAGAAATGAACAGGAGGAAAGCTTTGTCAGGCATGTTTGAAATCTAGAACAGCAGTGGGGCATAAGGCCATTTCACAAGGATGCTTTGGTGTCTGTCCAAAACGCATAACTGGACTTTGATTTCAGGGAGAACAACAGCCCAAGATGTGATCTAGTAATGAG
This sequence comes from Salminus brasiliensis, assembly GCF_030463535.1. Classification (NCBI taxonomy): domain Eukaryota; kingdom Metazoa; phylum Chordata; class Actinopteri; order Characiformes; family Bryconidae; genus Salminus; species Salminus brasiliensis. The sequence continues at coordinate 16,727,134 of NC_132884.1, read as the reverse complement.
AACAGACCTTAAAGCATCATTATGTAAGATTTGTACCTTAAAATATCAGCTTCGAAATGATTGTGAGGGTCCACTGACTTATATTAAGGGAGAACAGCATCTCTGTCCGGCACTATAACTGCACTATGTAGCTTTAGTGAGGCAATGCTATTAATGTAAAAGCATGTAATGTTACTCAACTGTCTCAGTCCTCATGATTCTCTCACTTTCAGTGACAGTTCTGGATCAACCAGCAACTTGCCCAGAAATGCTGCGTAGAGCGTGTCCTGCTTAAGGGGTGGCTTAGAGCATAGATTTTACCTCCCAACTGTAGGGGGGAGCCCAGAAGCAAGAAATACCAATTCTGGCATAATGCTGCTTTGAGGGACAGATGGGGACAAAGCACATTTGAAATTCCCAATACAGGTCAATGCCTCAAGATGGCTCAAGTCATGGTAGTGGTGGTGGTGTACTCTTTAACACTGTTCACCTGAAAACCAGAAGTAGGTAGTAACTCAGGAAATGTGGAAAATGTGGAATAAACTTCGCTGAGTATTTTTAAATGGGAATATTTTTACTTCTAATCGAGTGTAAAGTATTTATGAAGAAAGCAACAAACTTGAAGTTACAGTACAGCCATTAACTTTTACTGTCTGTTCCTTACATTCTTTGTGTGTTTCATTTTACTGTGTTAGTCTAGTTACATCAACTGTTCTGCAAATTTTATATGTTTAGGAATCTCAACACATCTGTTGACAAGATATTTGTCTGTATTGATGGTTATTGAAATTCAGTGCAAATGATAAAAAACCTGCTCATATCCAGAGCTGTAAAATCCAACTCTAAAGATCTCTAAGAACAGATCTTACTGAAAACCCAAATTTAAAACATCTACAAGAACAGAGAACATCCAGAGCTGATAAATCCACCACTAAAATCTGTAAAAAAAAAAAAAAAAAAAAAAAAAAAAACATCTCACATTCAGAGCCACAGTGCTGAACAATTCATTGCTAAATGGCCTACAGGAATAGCTCACCTCCAGAGCTGAACAAGTCTAAATATCTGTAGAAACAGCTCAGCACATACAATCTCCAGAGCCAAAGGACCAAAGTCCAAATAGCTCCATAAACCAGCTCACATCTATAGCTGTAAAATCTACCTCAAAAGATCTGTAAAACAACACACATTTAGATCTGTCCAACTTTAAAGGCCTTCAAGAATAGCTCAAATCTCTACAAATCTAAGGCTATGTTCATATTGTCATTATTCAATTCCAATTGGTTCTGCTCAGATTGGATTTGGCTATCTTGACGGTTCACATTCCTACATGTAAGTGAACTGTATGTTAACAAATCTTTCCATGAAATGTCACCTCAATCACCAACAACAAAATGTTCCTCTCCACTATCGTTGTTTTGCAATGCCATACAGGCCAAAATACACATGAAACCATGTCTGACCATTCACATTCATGTTGCATGCCCACAAATCGGATACATGTCTGATTTAGAACCACATATGAAAATATGACTTAAATATAATAGAAAATGATCTGATTTGTTACATGTCCACACAGCCCTAAAAATATGATTTGTGTTGCATTATGGCAAAAACTCCAATTTGAGCTATTTTAGCATGATAATGTTAATATGGCCTAACAGATTACATCCAAAGCTGTATTAATTAAATTTGTAAAGATCTTTAACTGCTCATATCCAGAGTGTTCACAGGGACATTCTGATATCCCACATGTTGCTTTGTAAACTGGTTTGGGTGTATGACCACACATGTATCTTTAGCTTTCTTCCATAGAGAAGAACAGTAAAAAATATTGAATATTGTATATGTTTCCAATATAAAAAAAAAATAGGAATGTTGCTCTTTACCCACGGACATGCCTGCTATGTAACTGAGATTTTATTAAGGGCAATAAATGTTCATGTGAACACCTTAGATCTTTTGTGTGTGTGTGTGTGTGTGTGTGTGTGTGTGTGTGTGGGTGGATGGGTGTGCCATCTTTTCCAATTCAAGGTTTCATCCATTATTTGTTTGAATGACCCCTCTGGAATTTGTTTGACAAAGTCAAGGGTCAGGCGCAGCATGGTGCAGAGGGTCAAAGGTCAGTGATGGGATCAAACTGGCTGATCTGGCCTTTGCTGCTGGAATAGAAGACATGATTGTCCTTCAATAACAACAACCTTGGCTAAATCAGAACTGTTAAAGGTAAATTCTTGACAAAATATTGCCACTACCAGGGGTGGAGAAGGTACAGAGAAACGGCACGATGTGAGTGATGTTCCCAAATCTAATGCAATAAAAAGACGATTTTTCTTTTAGTAATTAAAGTGTGTTCCACCTAACCATAAAGAAAGCGGCAGCCGAGGCCCCAAGAGAGCACAATTGGCCTTGCTCTCTTCAGTGTGGGTAGATGGTGCTCTGCCCCCACATCACCTCACTGGCTGTATGGTGTCTAGAGGCTCGTGCGTTGAAGCTGGGTATGAGGCGTTTCCCTCCAGGCACGTTGGTTGCCTGGCATTGTTGCTTCGGCGGCTTGACTGCGCATGTATCTATTGTAATGTCACAATGGCTTGGGGGTTACGAGTTTAAATCCCAAGCCATGGCGCTTTGCCATCAGCGGCCGGAGTCAGAGAGACCACAATTTGCCATGCCCTCTCTCCAGGTAGGTAGATGTCTCTCTTCTATCATCATTCTAAAAGTGATGTTGGCCAGCACAGGCATCTATTAGCTGGTGTAGCGGAGCTGGGGACCCGGCGCTTTCCTTTGAGCACATCTGCTGTCCGGTGATGCCGTATCGGTGGCAGTTTGAATAGAGGAGGTGGTTGGCTTTGCATGTAACGGAGGAAACAAGTCCTTACTCTCCTAGTGTCAGGAGCATTGCTAGTGCTAGAGGGAGCTACAAATGGGTGGGTTAATTGGCAGAAAATTCGGTATATAAATATACTATACTACTAATACTATATATATGATTCTAGAAATTTGGTCCACCACATCGACACCATGTTCGAACCAAAATGCCTACACATACACATACCAACAGCCTTAAGAAGTATGGAGCCAAAGCTGAACCTGAATGAAGTACAACAAACACTGAGACTTAAACATACTCAAGCATGCAGTGGATCAAAGCAAATGACTACTTGAAGCTGAAAAGTTTTCTGTGTTTGGTTGTGTGAGCTTGCAGTGATGTGAGGTGCAGTAAATAATCACATAGACTGGTCTAATTAGCATAGTTGTGGACAGTTTCATCTTACACTTTTTGATTGGATGTTTTAATAAAACAATAAATTGAAAAACAAATGGTGTGAGAAAGAAAAATCTCCCTGTCTTTGAGAGATGCAGTAAGCAGTGGTATTTTTTGGATTATTATTTGATTGTAAAAGTTTGAGTATTCGATTACAATAATACTTCAGTAATGTATTTTAAATGTTAAATGTAAAGTAGTTGTACTTCGACATCCACATTTGTTCAAGAAGTGTTTTTTAGGTTACATTTTTAGACCATTCTTTTGTATTGTAAAATATCATGATTAATAGACCAGTATAAAACTGACTCAAAATAAACATTAACATTCCAGTTCAAATGTTCATGTTTTATTTATTATTATTTATTATTTTCAATTTACTATTTACATGTAACTTTACATAACACAGATGATCTTCCTGGTGGGTTTTTTCTCCAGTCAATACCTAAAACACACTGCTCTACAAACTGCCATGATGGTCTAAATGTTGCATATAAATGATTGCCAATAACAAAATAATACAAGAAACATACATTATTTCAGAAAAAAATGGATGAAGTACTCACACTCACTCTCTCACACACAGTCTAACAACTGCAAAGGACCTCATAACCTCTTTCCAGCAAGTACTAGATCTAGTGTTGTGCTGTGAGCTCATTTGCATCAGTGGGGAAAAAGCATACTTGTTTGCAAACAATACAAATCAACCAGGCCAAAATGCAAAATAAGGTTAATACAACCAGAGGCAAAGATAAAAAGGATATAATTATAGAGAGAGAGAGAGAGAGAGAGAGAGAGAGAGAGATGATATTTCTTCTCTGTAGTCCTCCTATGAGAAAATACATTTCTTTGGGAAGCTATAGACAGACAGACAGACAGATAGACAGACAGATAGATAGATAGATAGATAGATAGATAGATAGACAGATAGATAGATATATAGATAGATAGATAGATAGATAGATAGATAAACAGACATACATACAGACAGAAAGATAGACAGATAGATAGATAAACATTGAACTTAGAAAAGAGAGAGCTATTTGGCCTCTAAATTTCACTGTCCTCCACTAGTGGGTGCTGTCTGTCCGCTGACCGCTCTAAGCTGCTGCCTCTGCAGAACGGAACGGTGGAGAATGTCAGATTGAAGGGTTTAAGGGTGGTGGGATTGGTGGGGCTGCATCGGTGGGGGTGGTGAAGTTTGAAACGTAATTAATGAATGTTTTGATTCAGTGGCGTTTAGCTTTGGCACTGCGGAGGAGAATGGCATTTAAACAGGACGAGTATTAATGAATGCACAACTGACGTTAAAGTCATCATACTGTGTATTAATGATAAGAGAGAGAAAGAGAGAGAGAGAGAGAGAGAGAGAGAGAGAGAGAGAGAGAGAAAGAGAGAGAGAGAAAGAGAGAGAGAGGAGGACAAAGGGGCAATTTGACACTGAGGAACTGATTTGTTTGGCTGTCTGTGATAAACTAGTAATATTTGACTAGTATGGCTTCTTCTGTGCTTTCTTGGTGTGCGTCTCTCTGTACCTGTTCTGATTTCTGCTAAAATGTCTGTGAGCTCTTCCATGGTCTTAATTACCAGCGTTTGCAATCTGCTCACACACCCCAGATGCTGCTGCTGCACCCATATCCAGTGACTTCTTCAGGTGCCTTGCCTCCCCAGTTCCCAGGGAAACAAACTGGAAGCCTCAGGTTGATACAAAGGTTCACAGAGCTCCAACCATGGGTGCAGGAGAAAAGCAAGGAGAGTTAGATTTGGTTTAAGGTCACGTTTAAAATTGGACCCTTTTAAAACATACTCTTAGCTACATCTGCTGTAAACATGCATACTCTTGTGATACAGTAGCCTCCAGAGTGAGAGGTTCAAATGAGGACCTCTGGGCCTCAGCCTTCATGGGAAAAATTAATGATGTACCCTAGAGGGTCCAGTGTACATTTAATTCCCCCACCACCCCACTGGAAGACACTGGATCATCTGAATTAGAATGAAGCATGATGTTCCCTAGGGTCTTAAATGTGGAATGATAGGATGCCTTCGTTGCTCTGCATCATCAACAGTAGATACCTGGATTGGTTTTTACTGGTAGTTAAAATGACATTGTTGACTCAAGCAGTTGGATGATATGGTGTTGTCATATCATCCAATTGCTAGGTTGTTGTTATGGTGTTGCTATGTGGTAGCTATGGTATCCCAGTTGGTAGCTATGGTGTTGCTAAGTGGTTGCTATCTTTACAGAATTGGCAATTCTTGCACTTCATGCAAACCAGTAAGCATTTTTCAGTGTGTTAAGTCGAGGGGTTTGGCAGTAGCAGTGTATGGTTTGGCTAGCTGGCATTGGTGTATACTAGTGTACTTTCATGTGATATTGATTCGAACAGACAATAGACAGTTCAGTGCTCGATAGTAGCAAATGTCTTTTAATATCTTTTGTATTTAGATTTTTAGACCATAATATAATTCAGAAGGTTAGGGCATTTAAGGAAAATGTACATGAGGCTATTTGTCTTGTCCATGTTGGAATTTGTGGACAGTTTGTTTCAGGGCTTTACCTACATGAGCATGTGCCTTGCAATTGTCTCTCCCAAATGCCGAGATGGCCCTAGAGTGTCAATACCTGGGCATAGTTAAATTATGAGAGATTGGTACATAGAACTGACATGGAACTGTGACCCTCAAATAGCATTGTGTCCTTCTTCAAAAGAAAATCAGGTCACCAACCAACCAAAACAGAGCGGAAAACAGGCCAATTTTAAAACCTGAAGACTGTTATGAAACTCTTCCCCTAAATGAAAGCTGGTGAAGGGGTAAAATGAGACAGCGACTTTACTGTTGACACTGGAGAGCAGCATATCACCTGCAGACTCAATGAACAGCTATGTGAACCAGGCCTTGTGACTGCACAGAAGGGGAACTCAAACATGGCATGCAAAAAAGCAAAAGCCACTGTTTGCAATCTGCTCACACACCCTGCTGCTGCACCCATATCCAGTGACTTCTTCAGGTGCCTTGCCTCCCCAGCTCCCAGGGAAACAAACTGGAAGCCTCTGGTTGAGCTTCTGCTAAACGGGGAAAGGAAAGTATCATCTGAAACTAGCAAGAAAAAGCTAATCTAGCCATAATATCTTTAGCTTGCTAACAGCACATCGAAATGAGTGGACACAACAAGAGGACAGCAGTACTAGTTGGTAATAGTTATAGTGTTTTTGTTATAGAGTATAATCTATCCTTTATTATGCATCTTCTGTGAACCCATAGTGCTGTAAAAAAAATCAGCACTCCATAAAATCAGCATTTTATGCCCCCCCCCCCCCCCCCCACCCAAACTCACACACTTGGTATTTATGCATCAAAACAACTACAAACACTCACTAAATGTCTTCTTTGGTACCTTTAAATCTATCCATCAGACTCCCCAAATATCCACGCATTTTTGACATTACAAAAGTGAGACAGAAGAACCACAGGGCTTAGAGTGCTGTTTGCATTGAGCCCTCAGTGCTACTATGTTTTGAGCTCTGAAGAGGAAACACACCATTGGAAAAACAGAAGACAGGTGTCTAACGCAAGCGGAAACAGAAGCGGGATGGATCACATTTCTGCATGCATATTCTGTATATGTGTGTATGTGTATGTGTGAGAGAATGTGTGCAGGTTATGCCCACCCAGTAGTGCTGAGTAAAATACTTCAGCTAGGCAGGTTGCCGGACTGAGTGAGTGTTGCCAGGGGCAATTCTCATCTTACACTGAGAATAAACTCTACAGGACCATCAGAAACCCCTGCAGTACGCTGGCTTGGCCTTTTTAGTAAAACATCATCATCAGTGAGGACGGCTGGAGGTCTGAGTTACTATCAAGCTGTTAGACTCGCACAACTCCAGCAATGTTTCTGCAGAACCCAAATGAAAATAAGCTGTCTGCTGGGGGTGTTAACAATAAAGTGGGCAAAAAAAAAAAAAAAAAAGCCATGACATGTTTAGTGTCTGAGGGTTGATTTTTAGTTTTGCAATGGAACTATGAGGTTAATGTAGCTAACAAGCAGTGGAAACACCCCATGCATTAGCACTGTGTAAACTTCATGCCTAAATCATCTCCGTCAAGCTGTGTTGTGTTGTTAAATTACCTCAAATAGATTTGCTATGTAGTATATTGCACTGTATGGCACACTGTTATCTTTAAAATGGACAAAAGCTCACAGCATAGCTAGACAGAAGCCATCAGAAGCCTCAGGCTACACTGTCCTTTGACCCTTGACTGCTAATGTACCTACTACTGCTGTGATAAAAGCTACCGACTGGCCTGATTCTATATGTCAGTTACTGAAATGGCCCATTATATATAAAAGAGCAAGTAAGTTAGTATGAATGGACTGTTTTGTGCTATTTTTGGTTGTTTGCAACTGACGCTAATGACTTTTCATTGGTGACGTATTGGGGTCCAGTGTAAAGACGTAAAGGTGAAAGAACCAGGCTTCTAAGAAGCCAGAGGCAAGTAGGCTTAAGGGAATCCCTACTAATGTGGAGACAACTCAGGTGAACATGGACACCCCACTGTGAGCTTCATGAAGCACTCACACAGTTTCAGACGTACCACTGGAACGCTGCACTTATCGTGGTTGGGGACAGTGCCAACCTCAATCGTGCAGTGCCAAACTTTCACGAACACGTCAACTGCCCCATCAGTAATGCTAAATGTGTGGCCAGTGGTGCATGCACAGAGCTTGTCAGGAGACAGAGCCCATTCACAATAAATGGAGAGAGACCTTAGGAAAGCATTTAAGGAAGTAAATACCAGAAAGTTAACGTGACCAGATGGGATCTGCCGCCGAGTTCTCAAAGCTTGCGCATCACAGCTTGCACCGGTATTTACACAGATCTTTAACACCTCCCTGACGCTGTGGATCAATCCAACATGCATTAATTCAACATCGTTCCTGTCCCAAAGAAACCTCAGCCAACCTACCTACCTGAATATCATTTTGTGGCTCTAACATCAGTCATGATGAAGTGCTTTGAGAAGCTGGTCAGAGACTTCATCATCTTTGCACTGCCATACTTCTTGGACTCTATGGTTTGCTTACCGCCCCAACCGATCTACAGATGATGCCATCACTCACCTGCTGCACACTACACTGGCTCGCCTGGACACTAAAAGGGGTAACTATGTTAAAACTGTGTAGGTAGACATGTCTCCCCCATCCTTACCCTCAGCAGTGGAGGGTTGTATCTTGAACCCACTGCTGTACTCACACTACACTACGCAGTGTGGCCACTTCCAGCTCTACCACCATTGTCAAGTTTGCTGACGACACTGTGGTGGTGGGTCTGATCTTTGATAACAATGAGAAGGCCTACCTGGAGGAGATTATACACAAGTAGAACTGGTGCCAGGATAATAATCTCCTCCTCAACATCAGCAAGATTAAGGAGCTGATAGTGGACTGCAGGAAGAAGCAGGAGAGGAGCTACCACCCTGTCTGGAGCAGCAGAGCTGTTCCTTGTGCAGTGCAAAGAGTGGACAGTTTCAGGTATCTTAGAGTTCACATTTCACAGGATCTGTCATGGTCCTGTTAGGCCAACTAACTGGCGAAGAAGGCCTGCGGAACTTCTACATCTGCACCATCCAAAGCATTCTAATGGGGAACATCGCAGCCTGGTTCGGGAACAGCACCAAGCAGGACAGACATGCTCTCCAGAGGGTGGGTGGATAGGTGCATTTAGCTGTGTGCATCGATCGGACTGAACTTCCCCACCTGAAGTCCATCTACAACAAGCGGTGCTGGACCAAGGCTAGGAAGATCGTGAAGGACCTCAGTCATCCAAACAGTGGACTGTTCTCTCTGTTTTGCTGAGGAAAACATATTTGCACTTAACAACTCATCTCTACATTGCACATTTCTATTAATTCTGCTTTTCTGTATTATGAAAAAGGATTGTATATACTGCTGTTCCATTTTTACATATTTTTAGTTATATATTATGATCTTATATCTTTAAATGGTTCTTCTGTGGCATTGTTTAAAGAACCCTAGTATATAGGCTTGATTTTGTGGTTTATGTCACTTACTGACTTTTGACTGTATAAATGGACAAAAAGACACCAGACACCAAATATCAGGCAGTCAGCAGCTTCTTCTGAATGTGTTAAGCTTTACCTTTTGTCAATTTTTATGAATACCAATATCACACAATTCAGTGGAGAACTGTGCAAATGAGATTTTCTGGGCTTCTTTTAAGTATAAAGAATCATTGCAAAATCGAGGGCAAAACATGCTGACACTTGTCTGCCTCATGTTCTGGACCCCAGATGCCCTAGACATAATTGGGATCATAACACAATCTGTCAATACAAAGATTAGAATAGAATATTTTTGCACTGATATATGCACTGAGCCTGTCCGTTGTGCAGTTGTATGATTCTTCTATGATAGTATAAATAAACAGGGAATCAGTATGGCGGCTAGGGGATCAGAGCATTGAGTTTGTATCTTTTTTCTATAGCAGCCTGACGCAATGATGGATCATTTATCCCCATCTATTAGATGAAGAAATAGCTGAAGAAGTACACAGATGTCCACATTACCGAAAGACATTTCTTCTGTGCTCTCAGACGACGCTCCTAATTTCATCTGCCTCCGTTTTCCCTGCAGTCTGGCTACAGGAGGCTCCGGGAGTGTTTTTCCTTTCTCAGTATTCCTGAAAAACATTTCACCATTACGGCTTTAAGGCCTCGTTGCAGGCGCAACACGATCAATACTATTTCTCTGTGCGTTGCTGCTCTGGCGGACCAAAATGAAATCCAGTGATCTTATTAGACTAAAACAAAGTTATGCATTTAGAGCCATGCTCTAACGATCTCCAGCTGCAGCAAACACACACACACACACACATAGAGATTGAAGTCTGAAAATGGGCCAGCATTAAAAAGCATGTGCAGCCAAGACATGGAGTGAATATTAGCATTGTCTAACACTTACTGAATCTTTGTGAAACTAACACACATTTACATTTAGCAGTCTGTTGAAAGCTTTTAAGAGACTTGAATTGAATATGCAGCATGGGAAATCAAGAGACCGTACTGGGACACTGTAGAGAGACTGTGGATATTAATTCTAATGTGAGCCACTGCAGAATGTTATTTCTTCAATAATCAGGATTTAATGAATGCCTCAATCAATAATGCTAATGTTGCCAACAATGTATGACAAGGAATAGTCACCAATTTGCATTATTCAAAGGACAATGATATTATTTGGTGGGTACTGACTTAATTATTAAAGGGCATGTAAACTCGAATGCAAATCTTAAATCTCAATGAGCCAAAAGATAAGTACTTTGATGAGCATGAACCAAGTCAATGAATACAAGCAAGAAAAAACTATGTGAGCATTTCAGGCTGCATGGTGATTGCCAGTGTTGTAGCCACAGCAATGTAAACAAACTGCAGCAGCAGTTTATTATTTCATTAAAAAATATGTGTCAGGGGTCACAGTTACTGGATTACGGATGTAAAATTACATTGAAGTTGCACAGAAACCTGTCTAGGGAATCTGTCATATAAAGACAATTAGCATTCACTAAAGCACTGTACTATGGCTAGGTCACTTATGTATGTGACAGACAATCCATTCAATGTTACAATATGCAGACCTATAGTAGGGGCCCTTGATATGCCATACCCTGCATACTGGCCTTATCATGCATTTTGGTTTTTTGCTTTTTTGACAATTTTCTTTTCTATTGTAGCACAATTTAGATAACAAGCACAATGCAGCACAAGACGAAGTTAATTTAATAGACAAACACATTTAATTTACTTCCAGATATCCTCCTCTCCACCATGTTTGACAGATGTCATTTGAGAGTCGTCATCTCCATCTTCATTTTGCAAAAGAATATATCTTGAGTCCACATTATTACCACAGTAGCAGTGCATAGAGGGCGCTTGTGAGCATTTCTTGAACTTTGAACACCAGAATGAGAAATGGCACACCATACAGCTTTATGTTTCTCACATGGACACAAAGACATGCTAATCAACATCTGCCCTAACTTTGGTTCGCTTGAGGGATCACTTGAGGTCAACATCTTCCCAATTCAATTCTAACAGCGGAAACACTAATTCTGCCTTTGATGGTCAATAGTACATTCATACAGGAGTATATCGCTAGAACAGATTAGCAAACAGGGGCATGTATACTAGCATGTATAATTGAACTATTTCTGGCTAACAACTAAGCTAACATCTTTGCTTCATGTGATGAAGGCCTGACACATCGCCATGGCTCCTTAAGACTCACTTTTTATCTTCTAAAAGACATTTATATTCAAATCTCTTTTATTATTTATTAATTTGATTAATTATGAAGTGTTCACCTACCTGTCTCCTTATAGGAATGGCGGCACGGGTCATCTGACTCCTTGGGTTGGAGTGAATCAGCGGAGGAGTTAGGGCAGAGGTGTCCCCGGTAATGAGCACCTGCAGGGAAAGAAAGAACTTTATGATTAAGCTTAGCTATATCTAAGTATACTTACCTGGATGTGGATTTAACTGATATAGAACTGATAGACTGTATTAGTGATGTCATTATGTGTCTAATCAATTTGAACTTTGTCTACATGTTTATCTGTGTTGCCTCAAGCCTAAAATGGTTCAGTCCAGCAGCAGGGGCTATGGGTTTATACAGGTGGGGATATAGACTCAAGAACTGGAGAGAACTCATAGTATGTGACAATGAGTATAACTCATAGTCATGTGGCAATTCACCTTAACTAGCTGTTAGGAGTGAGTGCAGGAAATAACTAGCTTTGAGCCCTTGAACTCATTTGCCTTATGTAAATAATATGCAGTGTTTCTTCTTCTAATAAATGTTTTTTCCGCAAAGTCTTTTATCCGTCTCTGAGGTCTCTGGAGCCTCTGAACTGACACTACTCTGATCCACAACACCACACTTCATAATACAAAGAAATCATTCCTAGATTCAAAGCTCAGCCCCATTGCCAATCAGTCACACTTGGCCCATTTTTATTGGGCAAAGTGTGGCTGTTATGTAATTGGACTTGAAGGTAATAAAATGCTTTACCATGTGACCATATTGTGCTTATGGTAAAAAAAAAAAAAAAAAAAGAAAAAAAAACGAGAACACAGAGAAAGAACCATGTTAAATCATTTTCCTCTCCGGGCTCTAGTGGTGCCAGCTATTGGCAGCCATTCTGAATGTTTGGTTTGATTAATATACATTTTAACTCCAGCCTCTTTTGCCTTAAAGACAAATTTCAGCCTTCAACAATAACAAATAAAGACAGCGTCGGACAAAATAATTTTCAGTTGCGGTTGGCCGTTTCTGAATGGTGGCGCACTCTGATCCTAGCAGTGACATTGACGTGTAAAAACCCCAGCGAAACTTCTCGCTGTGCCTGATACACTCTTACCAACACTACACAAACGTACATCAGTGTCACTGCTGTGCAGAGAATGAGCCACCTCTCAAAAAAATATGTGGTCAGTGGTTGTCTTATAGTGGTCCTTTTTCATTGATGAACAGAGTAGAGGGGGGCTGACAACCTCTGCCGTGACAGTAGGGCTTGTATAGGCCCATGTCAGTAATTGCTGTATACATCTGTAGAGTATATAGAACCTATGATGTAGGAAACACACAAGACCAGGGTAACAGTAAGTCAGTTTTATTAGGCTTGCTTGCTGGAAAAACAGAAATCAAATTTACTTTCTCTGCCTGATCTGGTAACCATGTGGATCCACATGCTAGTCTGCTCTGATAGTATTTGACCTACTAAGGAACCAAGGAATGCAGACAACAAGGAAAGGTTTGGGTATTTATGTATTTGGGTAATGCTAAGAGGAAGGGGAGCATCATTAAAGAGATTTAACACTGTTCAAATGTCTGTAAGCTAAGAATTACACAACTGACCCATCAGCATACTTATCATCATGAGTCAACTGTGCTTGGTAGACAGAGTTTAGGTTACCTGTGTAAGCATTCAAATCAAACAGAGACACTATTAATTTCCACCATGTGAAAGACTGTTTAGTGTCCAAGATAGGGTCAGTCTACAAATGTGTTCGAATTAATTTACTGGTGTCCGAATGAGCTACATGAATAAATTGCACCCTGTATATACTCATAAAGGCCTTAAAAACCAGTAAGACTTTAAGATATTGTGTTTTTTTCCGTATTGGTTAATATCACCATGTAAAAAAGTGTAACAGATGACCTGTGAGCGATTCCAGATGCTTTTATTGGTTTTCTAATTATAGCCATAAAGCAAACTCTCATTAGGAAGAAAGACCATTAGGCTTTAATTCTAATGAATCTAATGGTTCTTTTCAACAGGAATGTTGGAGGGTTTAAAACCATAAAAATAAAATAAAAATCATAGGAAACAAGATCTTGATCCTGGTTCCCGGGTCTTAGTCTTTTCTAACTCCAATTTGGAAACACTACAAAACAAACATTTAATTTGAATTAGTTCTGTGTTGTTGTTTTTTTTGTTTGTTTGTTTCCCAGCAGGGATGTGGGTGGAAAAAAAAACGTCCCTGTGAATAACTTGAAAGTTGAAGACTTTAAAGGTTTAAAGAATTGTCACATCATATACATGTGTTATACGAGTCAGTGGGTTTTCTCTACATCCTTTACATTATGTGGTGGTTCTTAGAACTTTAAAAAGGTGCCTTACACTCAAATCTCATTTTCAGAAGTTTTTGAGGAGCAACCAATAGTAATTAATTTTTGCAAATTTTGCAAAACATATTCTTACCAAAAACATTATTTACATACCATCTGTTAAATAAATGTTATTGCCAGTCATCTCAACAATTTCTATTGGTCCTACTGGTCCACAAAATGTTATGGGCAGCTGGCTTTTCAGTGTTGAAAAAAAGTTATGAGGTTTTCTTATGACAGTAACAGGAAACAGGAAAATGCACAATAGTTGGAATAAGCTTCATTTGAAGCTTTTTCCTCAGTTGTTATAAAACCGAAAGAGAGAAAGAGAGCATGTGAGAGAGAGAGATTGCGAGCAAAAGATAGAAAGGCCCGGAGTGTGTTGCTAAGTGTGTGCGCGTAAGGGCCACTCGAGATCAGAACAACATCAACAATCACTCCAGCAACAAAAAGCCCACACAAAGCAAAATCAAAAGAGGATTATCAAAAGGCTGATAATCAGCAGGCACACTGAGACGCATCTGAATTCATTCAAACGCCTCAACGGAAACCAGTGACCAGAATTACAAAATCCCCACCCGGCGACCAAATAAATAAATAAGTAAACAAGCAGGGCCCGATCTAGCGAGCTTAATGAATAAAAGTCTATTTCCTTTCCCCTACAGCGTGCAGCGGATGAGCAGGAGCGGATGTGGAGCCAAGCGGACCATGAAAGGAGATTATCTGAAAGAATGTGTGAGAAAACGCTTCAGTTACTGAAGAGCACTTCCCCAAACAATGACAATAAAGACTTAACCAAACAAACACCGCAAGCAAACCCACGGATATGAAAGAGAACACTCTTGTGACAGGTCAGGCTTTTCTTCGCTGCGGTCTTGTTTTATTGCTTTGGTGACCATTCCCTTCACAGTTTTGTGGCCATACGAGAGCAGAATATCAACACCGCTGTATAACAGTCTACGTTTCACTTTTAAAAATAAAGAGACCAAAAAGGATTATTTAGAGCACTACCAAAGAAGAGCCACTTGTGGATTTGTAAAGAACCTTTTGATGGTCAATTCTTTAAAGAGACATTTTTGTAACTGAGATTTGTTTTTAAAATCCACTAAGTTTTTGAATACACCATTCCTGCGATCGTGTAGATTTGATTTCAAGGGGGTGGGGGGAATAGGGGGAGGGGGTTCTTAAAGGGAACGTTAACCTCTTGAGACCCCACATCCTCATATGGGGACATAACATTTTATCTGCTCTGCACTATGATACTATTTATTTATTTATTTATCTTTTTTGTTGCAAAAATGACTTCCTGTACAAAGACCATGTTTTTTTAATACTTGTTAGGTCCTATTAATCCCAAATTAAAAATTAAAAATGCACACCAAGCAAAAGTCTGGGCCTCTGGGACAGAATCCATCCTTTCTCTAAAACCTAGCACAGCATCAGTTCACAAGGATTATAATTTAATATTTATGGACTCATCAGAACTCATCAGACAATGTTACCAAAACATAAAAAGAGAGCAAGGTGTGTGAGTGGTGAAGTTGGTTTCATTTTCATGTTCTCAGATTCCTAAAATATTCTTGAATATTAAGTGTTTCTAGAACATTGACTGTTGGCCTTCCATTTTTGTTTGGATTGTCTGAAATTGATGTAGAATATGTTTATTTCTGTGGACTTTCATAATCGCTGTGAGAGCTTAGCCGCTGTCTATAACGTACATGGTAAATGGCAATTACTGGGGACCAAACACCAAGCACCATTATGGACAATTATGTTTAGAATATCTTCTATTGTAAAAGATTTCATACCAACCAACATAATCTTAACAAAACTCTCAAAATAGCTCTAGTAAATGACTAAAATCACTAATGTTTCCTCCCAAGAATGATGCTGCTTTATGGTTGTTGAATTACGTGTTTTACATTGGTTCCAAACAAATGCAATATGTTGCCTTAACACTTACAATTAAGATCAATTAAGATGATTATGAACACATATGTACACATAAAATATTTTTGTTCTAACATTTATTCATGTAAAATGAATATTCTTTCTGTAGTGTACAGTGGGTTGGTATGTGTATCTGCATTGTTCACTGCCTATAGGTTTTCATGTGTGTTTGTGTTGTAACAGTGTTGTAACAGTGAGGCAAACCAGAGGCTCACAGAGTCAAACAAACGAGAATACTTTAATGTAAGGAGTGGTCACAGATGTATTAAGACAGGCGCAACTAACCAGGTGTAGTGTATATACATTAGCTCTCCGGGTGTTCATAGATCTGAAGAAATGGTATGGAGTTGAGGAATAATATGGTGAGGCTCATGGGTTAGACTTGAGCAAGGAGAAGGAGATCCATTCCCAGGCCTAACTTGGTAAACTGTACATGAACTGAACAAATATAGGAGGTTGTTTAGGTTGGACATACTTGAGATCTAATTTATTTCCACTCATTTTTCCGTTTGGAAACCGCACTGTTAGCTAAGCCACTGATCTTTAGGCAAAGGTAACATAGATATAACTCATCAAACATGATTCTTTATTGCAGGCTCTATAACAAAACTCTCTTTTTCCGTTTTTCTAGGTAAAATATGAATTTTATAAGTGATCTCTTTTCTCATAATAATGAAGGAACATTAATCATTTACAGACAATGTAAGCATATTTGTTCTATTCATCTGCCTCCTCTAGGCCGGCCCACTACGCCCGCTAACAAACAGTACTCACTACTGCCATCTAAAGGTGTTATTACACCAATACCAAGTTTCTTTCAAGTACTAATTTACTTCTGCAATTTCCTTTTAAACATTTTGTACTTTATTGCCAAGAGAAAGCTAATAATCCTACAACACATGACCTGTAGAAAGGTATAAAAAGGGTATAAAACATGTACAAGGGTATAAAACAAAGGTCTAGAGAGAGAGCAGAGGGGCACCAAGAATTGGCAGACTCTCTTCACACTGTACTTTTGATTGGAATAAAATGTTTCATTATTGCAACTGAAAGACGGTGCTCACGGTCTCCTTTCAAGAGAAGTCCTTCCAATAACACCTCACAGGCTAACAGAGTTCACATGGGCAATACTATACCAGAAAGCATTAACAAAGCAAGAGTCAAAACCAAACAAACAACCAGGCAACCAAATCCAACAAGGGCAAAACCCGTAATCAGGAAATGAAAGACAAATCAGAGATTGATAACAGTAAGGCCAATAACAAGGAGGCCGTACACTTGGTATGCAACGGGAGTTGACAATACTTCGCAAAATGGTAGGTGAACTGAACAGGTATAAATAGACAGAGGGAAATGAGAAACAGGCGAGCATGATTAGAACTGTTCATGATTGGCTGAGGAGGGTAGTGTGACGTAAATCATTTACATTTACATTTAAGGCATTTAGCAGATGCTCTTTTCCAGAGTGACTTTCAAAACTGCTTCACTGTTTACTTAGAAAATACCCTTAGCTAGTTTGTAAAGACTAGGATGCAAAAGATTCCTTTAAGATTAGATATTACTACATACAAAAGTCAGTATAGAGAGCATAATACTCAACACTACACTTCACTCAAGTACTCTTGAAAAAGGAGGGTCTTGAGTCTGCGCTTATAGACAGCGAGCGACTCTGCTGTACGGACACCCAGGAGAGGTACGTTCCACCACAGGCCAGAAAAAAAGCCTGGGCGCTTGTCTTCCGTGGATCTTAAGGGTTGACGGGTCGAGCCGAGCTGTACTTGAAGCTCGAAGGGCTCTTGGTTCAGAACGGCTTTTGGCTGTTGCCATTAAGTACGTAGGGGCTGGTTTAGTCTTGGCTTCATAGGCCAGTGTCAGGGTTTTGAATCTGATGTGGGCAGCAGCCTTGGGAAGCCAGTGAAGAGAACACAGCAGAGAGGAAGAGTCAAATTCTCCCGATGTTGAAAAGGAGATATCGGCATGGCTGAGTCATGACATGGGGTTTAAGAACCTTAATTTGTAACAGTGCATGAGTGCAGACATTTAAAAAGAAAACACACATCTGAAGGGTCTTTTAGGTTAACCAAAAGTGGTCCTTCTATTGTATCCCTCCAAAGAACCCTTTTGGCACTTCAGTTTTTAAGTATCGAAGATCTTCTGGTGGTTTTGAAGATGCTGCAGATTTTGTGATTAAACCAGCTGACCTATTTTCCCTCCAAATGAAATTAATGTCACCGTGCATTTGACACTTGTTTTTGTTCTTCACTGAAGCATGAAATGTACATCTCAGTAGCGTCAGCACTTTCTTCCGAATTCTAATTCCAGATTAAAGATGTTAGACAGGGAAATGACATCAGCTCAGGATCGGTACCTTTGCGGCAGGTAATGTTGACACTCTTTATTCGAAAGCCTTTGAAGTGTAATGAAGGCCTGACTTGCATAAACATTTTTGGCTCTCCACTCCCTGTCATTCTTTCTAGTGCTAATTAGGTGTTAAACATTACAAAACGATGATGATATTCATCTCTTGCTTGCTTCATGTATAAGCTGGTGGGGGGATTTTGCCTTTGCTTAATTGAGAAACATGCCCAGAGCACATGGCTTTATTATTAATGCTGCTGTCGGTCAACGGGACAATTTAAATAAAAAAAGGTCCTATAATCACATTTAAACACATTTAAATCTTAAATGACAGCGGAAGAAAATGAGACTACCTATCGGCCTACTGGTTGTCACTGCATGTAGGATTTTACTTCATTTGGATATTCCGCAAGCAAACAGGTGCATGTAAAATTAATGCTAATAGTAAGATGCAGGTCTTCCTGTCGTATTTAGATAAGATTGAAAACTAAGATTATGAGTAAGAGACAGATCATGCTGATGATTAGGAGACAGCGTTTTGACTGACTTTATATGTTCATTATTGACTTTATGTGTTTAATATTTGAAGGCATTTTAAGGTTATTGTAGGACAAGATAGATTGAGTTAATGATACATTTAAAAGAGCACTCTGGCCTAAAGTAAGTGTGTCATGTGAAATGCAATATTCTGTATTGCATCATCTTAGCCTTGTCAGTTTGACAGAATGCACTAATTTCATATTGCTTTCAGGCTTTTACTCACCAGTACTCTTCAACAACTGATCAAAATAATGTCTCACAGGTTGCTTTATGCTTCCTGCTCAGGCAGATCTCACCTCAGTCTCAGCTGAATGAGATTCATATAAGATCAAGGCCTTTATACGATCTGCTTACTTCTCATTAAACTTTCTTCTACAGCTCAGATCTCTTTCAGCAGTCTGTCAGAGAAGACGGAGATGCATGCTTTTCACATTTGTGCCCTAATGAGACCCCCTCAGAGTTAAGCACTGATGTTGTTTTCTTCTTTCCTCTCAAGAGCGGGTTAAGGAGAACAAATTCTGGAATCAGTGAAACAATATTGAGATCTAATTTATTTCCACTCATTTTTCCGTTTGGAAACCGCACTGTTAGCTAAGCCACTGATCTTTAGGCAAAGGTAACATAGATATAACTCATCAAACATGATTCTTTATTGCAGGCTCTATAACAAAACTCTCTTTTTCCGTTTTTCTAGGTAAAATATGAATTTTATAAGTGATCTCTTTTCTCATAATAATGAAGGAACATTAATCATTTACAGACAATGTAAGCATATTTGTTCTATTCATCTGCCTCCTCTAGGCCGGCCCACTACGCCCGCTAACAAACAGTACTCACTACTGCCATCTAAAGGTGTTATTACACCAATACCAAGTTTCTTTCAAGTACTAATTTACTTCTGCAATTTCCTTTTAAACATTTTGTACTTTATTGCCAAGAGAAAGCTAATAATCCTACATATGATATGACTCTTAATACTCTTAATAAATATTAATAAGGATCTCTTATCTAATTATCACAAAAAAAGCCATAACAATCTAACATTTTACTCTGGAGAGTAGAGTCGAGTCAAGACGAACATGACACGCTCTGTACAGCTTGTGTGTGTGTTTGAATGTGTGTAGGCTGTCCGTGGGTGTGTGTGTGTGTGTGTGTGAGTGTTTTACGCTGTGATTTCTGCATTTGGAGCAGAATGTAGGAGCAGAACTGCAGGTTCGGCCCTGTGGGAGAGTGTATGGAGTGCGTGCGCTTGTGTGTGACCGCTCGGTGAATGTGAACCACGGTCGACCGGCTCCGGCTTCACACTCCCAGAGGAACTCTTAAAGAACAAAGAGGAACGTTCTGCTTTCTTGTTTGTCTTGAGAAAGCAGCATATGCAGCCTGTTGATAAGCATATGCACCAGACAGAATGTGTTACAGCAGGAGTGTTCATATAGCACACTGAGGTGCATGTGTGTGTGTGTGTGTGTGTGTGTGTGTGTGTGTGTGTGTGTGTGAGAGAGAGAGAGAGAGAGAGAGAGAGAGAGAGAGAGAGAGAGAGCGAGAGAAGGAGGAAAGCAATGTCCTGTTACACTCTGATGTTCATGGCAGCTTCTGTGCCACATTAGATGGGTTTATCATCCAGGAAAAAGCAGGGATTTTATAAGAATTTTATATGAACGTTAAATTCCCTCCTTATCTGCTTGAGATTATCTAAGAACTTACCACAGTTTGGAGGGACGTGTGTGATGATTCAGACATGCAGTTTTCTCAGTGCTAATTGGTGAGGTATAAGCTCAGACAAAACTCATTTTTACCTGAAAGTATTTGAACTGGGAAAATGCTTTTCACACAATTAAACAGCTTTCTTTCAGACTAAGGCAATTTTCTTAATCCGACATAATTCACTACACCTATTCAAATTGAATCTGCATTTATATTCGGCCTGGAAAAGTATGTTCTCACTCACACTATTTGGGCAAAAGTATCGGGACACTTTTCACATTACACACATTGCTAACTACTGTAGCTTTTATGGCATCCTTTGGCAAGTGCTCTCCATCATGCACGAGTTCAGTGGCAGGTTGCTGTCCTGACAGACAGTTCTGAGAGCCACAGACACCTGTGCCGGCCAACATTACTAAAGAGTAATAAGGGCATAGAGCACCACCTACCCACCCAGAGAGAGCACGGCCAATTGTGCTGATGGCAGAGTGGCATAGCTCAGGATTTGAACTTACCACAGTGGCAAGGTCAACTAATTCAACTAATTCAACTAAATCCATCTGCATGAAAACACAATGGTTTTCGTATGAAGTGGTAGTCAAAATATCAGAGGAAGTGTAATGTCTCACCTGAACAATTGCATCTGAAATATGTATATATGGGTAAAATATGTATGTTTAATTGCTGTAAAATACATAAAACAATTAGATATAGAATCTCATTGATAATTTATCCAAATGTACCTTTTATTTCCCAGTCCATATAGTCTATATGTTCAAATTATAGAATATAATTAATTGTGTTTTTTGTAACATCCTAAAAAACATTGAATTGTTTTTAGCAGTATTTTAGTCTTTTAATAAGTTATAAGGAGTGCTTCAGTCTAGACCGCCTTATTTAAATATATCAACATTAAAGGCACAAATATAGCATGCTTAATTGTCAAGTCAAGTCAAGTCAAGTCAAGTGGGTTTTATTGTCATTTCAACTATATACAGAGTACACAGTGAAACGAAACAACGGTTCTCCAGGACCATGGTGGTCTCTGTACCTACAGACAGGAAACAGTCGTAGTAGTTGTAGGGTGAAGTGAATCACACCCTTAAATAGACCATTGTGTAAAAAACCATTTGATGTAGTATGTAAATGGACAAAAGTATTGGGGCACTTGCTCATTCATGCTTTTTTTTTTTTTATCAAGGATATTAGGTTGGAACACCTGTCCAGAGAAGGCTTTCTACTTGATTTTTTAGCATTGCTGTGTGAATTTGATAGCATGCAGCAACAAAAGCACTACTAAGGTCCAGATGTTGGATGATCACTACCCCACCTCATCCCCAACTCCCCAACTTATCCCAAATGTACTGGATAGAGCATCATCCATCATTCCAGAGAACACAGTTCAACAGCTTAATGTTGGGGGCTTTATACCCCTCCAGGACCATGGTGCACAGTGCATACAGAACACAAGTGCAACACAGTACAAATGCAGACAGACAATACAACACAATACAGGCAAATAATAATAAATAAATAGGGGTAGTGTGCAAATTATGCAGTGTGCAATAAATATTGAGTCCAGTAAAGGATATAGGGACATTTAACCTGGAGGTTTAACTGCTTTTACCAGTGCAATATTGCAAATAGAGAGTATGTATATACGTGTGTATATATATATATGTATGTATGGTAGTTCATGTGTAAATATTTAGTATTTCTATTTGTACATTTGTATTCTTTTTTTTTTTTTTGTACCACTGTGCACCCAAGTTTTTCACTCACCTTTACACCTGTGTGATGTCATGTGACAATAAAAGTGATTTGATTTGATATTGAAAAATGTGATTTTTTTTTTTTAAATATAAACTGAAGCAACGTCATAAGGACCTAAAATCCAAGAAATATGTAGAAAATAGGCCATACACTCTCTCTAAGATACTATATCCCATCTAGGTGAAGAAACAGTGCACTTTTTTCTGATGCACCAGTCTAAATTAGAATAAATGCTCCAATTTTGTGTAATCCACTCTTTTCCTCATCATCGCACCGCTTTCACTCGTGATTGACAGATGATACTTGTGTTTTTTCCTTATCTTTTTCATCCCTGTAAAGATGATACATGCAGCACCTGTCACAGTCCCTCGCACACATACATACACACACACACATCGGGTCTGCCTCCCCAACATTTTCCCACTGAGATATCAAACACCCGCCACTTTCATGTCGCAGCAAAACGAGCGTTTATCAGACGCAGTGTTTAGCGTCTCCCCTGATGTCTGAGACACGCCCCTCCCTCCACATGACAGGAAGAAGCCCAGAACACCTCGCTTTCATTTATTAATTACCCGAGGTGGGCTCTGCATTTGTCAACGCCGTCATCGATTAGCCCCCACGGACGACGTTGACGGATGAGGCGGTGATATAGACGGAAAAATCAAGGAGCCGCCGTCCTCCACCGAGGAACGGGCCGATGACAGCCGCCATTGTTCTGCACTCACACGACTTGAAACGGTTGCCAGGGGCGATACACCTCTCATCAGTTCCTCACACAGATCAGGCTGAGCGGAGGGGACGGATCAGCCTCAGAGTAAAAAAAAAAAAAAAACAAGCACAAAACTTCTCTCTACCTTCAGACAGGAAACAGTCAGACTACTTGTATGGTGAAGTGAATCACACCCTTAAATAGACCATTGTGTAAAAAACATTTAATGTAGTATGTAAATGGACAAATGTATTGGGACACTTGCTCATTCATGCTTTTTTTCTTAAATCAAGGATATTGAAAGAGTTTATCCTACTTTGGTTGGAACACCTGTCCAGGTGTCTACTCGATTTTTTAGCATTTAGCAACAAAAGCACTACTGAGGTCCAGATGTTAGATGATCACCACCCTACCTCATCCCCAACTCCCCAACTTATCCCAAATGTACTGGAAAGAGCATCATCCATCATTCCAGAGAACACAGTTCAACAGCTTAATGTTGGGGGCTTTATACCCCTCTAGCTCACGCCTGGAATTAGGCATGGTGCCTGTAGGTCCACCAGGCTTACCAGAGAGTACTATTCTATTGGCAGTGCCTCTCTACAGGGACTAGATAAGTTAGATGTGTGCATTTGCACACTTGTGTCAGCAATGTGTGCAAGTTAAAGTAGCTGCTCATATGAATATTTAAAATACAAGAAAAAGATAAGGTTTAAAGTTAAGGTTCCTTTAATATTATAATCAAGATTACATGTTATGTCCATTATTTGCAGCTTTAAAATTTTAAAGAGAAAAAAAATACTTGTAAATTGTTGTATTGCTAAGAATTCTTGTTTGGAGGATTTTGCCCATTTTTCCATGTAAAAAGGTTGATATGGTGTGGTGGGCTTGGAGGTGAAGGTGGACGTAGGTACAGGCTTTTAATTAAATGAAAACTAAACAAAGTAAACAGAACACAAGGATATACAAACAAAAGAGCAAACCAAAGACTGAAACAAATGGAAACCAAACAAAACAAAACAGACCAAGCTAACACACTGCAAACCGCAATGAACACAAACCAACATGGTAACGTGCACATACACAAGACCAGACAAGGGATGACTGAAACAAAGGGGTACTTATACAGAGACTAACAAGGGAGTCATGAGGAACACCTGGGACTAACAAGGGGGCAGGGCTACAGAGGAGGCACAGGTGGAGACACTAATAAACAGGAGGGGCTAGAACTGACAAGACACAAACAGAGACATGTACTTGGGAGCACATGGCAACAGAAAACAGAGGCAGACATGACAGAACACTGGCAGGCATGACAAAGTTTGTAGTTCTATGAGATGTAAGGTCTAGCTACAGAATTGTGATGTTTAGGTTGGGGGACTGAATGCCATGGCAAAACTCTCAGCTTGCATCTCTTGATGTAGTTCATTGTAGATTCCATTAAGGTCACATTTGTGCAGGTTTCACTGTACAGTAGAACAGTGCACCACTACTCCAGTCTTTATAAAGCTTTATTTTGTTCATTATCCGAGCTTCCCTAAAATGGCAATTTAAATTTTTAAAGACGCAGTGATGAAAAACAGTGTACTTAGGGATAATCATAACTGTTTCTGGCAGTGGAGAAAACTCAGGTACATTTTAATTAATTTTTACTAAATAGAATGATGCTTTTGTTTAAATGGGCTGCCACTGTGGTTCAGAAGTTTCTAATCCTGAGCCATGTTGCTTTGCCATCAGTGAACGGAGTCAGAGGGAGCACAATTGGCTGTCCTCTCTCTGGGTGGGCAAATGGCGCTGTCTCCCCTCATCACTTTAAAAGTAATGTTGGCCGGCACAAGTGTCCGTTAGCTGGTTTGGTGGAGCTGGGGACCTGGCACTTTCCGAGCCGGATCCCCAGAATTTCGGCTGCATGTCAGTTAAAAAATAGGCAGTGGCTGGAAAACGTGAAAAAGCCCTTTCCCCTCTTAGTGTTGGGAGCATTGCTTGTGCTAGGGGGAGCTATGAACAGGTGGGTTCATTAGCAGTACCAAATTGGGAGAATAAAGGGAAAGATTTAACAAACAAAATGATACTTTTGTCTAAACTCATATTATTAATTAATATTAATATATTAATATTAATATTAACCTACTAGTCTTAGTCCAATGGTAAGTTTGCTTGGAAAATGTGTTAAATTCTGAAAGCACAAAACTGCTGTTGCTGCTACATACAGGGTAAATATATATTTTAATGTCTGTTTCAAGCTCAAAATGTCTGTGTATAATCTAGCAAAAATTCTCAGTGCATTTCTGTTAGCTTAGCACTGATATTCTATTAGAATCCCACAAGAGAACTAGCAGAAATGAGCAATATTGCCTATGTGTCATAATCTTTGCTACTGACATTGCTATTTTTCGCTTTTTGACATAATGTGAATCTGACAGTTGTTCTTCACAATTTCATGATGAATGGGCCAATAGAAATGCTTCAAAATGACTTGGTACAAAATCCTTTTACATTGATTTCCATTGAAAGTCAAGAATGTTTTGTCTTTCTCCTGTAAAGTTGCCAATTTAGAAATACATGAACACTATAAAGAACACTGGTAAAAATCCCATTCAACCTAATAAGAAACTGTAGCTCACCGTTCACTTTCTCTAAAAACACGCATATCCAGAGTGCTATTCATTTGTAATGATTTTTATTTCGTAGATGTGTAAAAGATCACACTCTTAGTGTACATGCTTTCCTCGAGTCATTACTGCAACACCTTTTTTTGTGCTGTCTCTGTGTGCTGTATTTGCTCATCACTGTGCTGCAGTTTATGCATTTTAATCAAACATATAAAAGGTGTGTAATTTGTAGTTGCCGAGGATGTTATTTCCTGTCATGCTTGTGCCCTGTAATTCATACGGCCGAGTGTTTTGGGTGTAAGCAGTGAGAAATGGCTCAAGATGAACAGAGACGGGGTTGGTCACTTGGCGGGACACACGTTTTCAGAATAATTAGTTGTCATGTTGAGGAAGGGAATTAAAAATGCTGCAGTGGGGAAGCGATGATGGAGGCTAACAAGGTCACGGCCTAATCATGCTAATAGGACACGAGAGAATCTGTTTAACACACAGAATATTCAGGATGTTCAGGAAACAGTTTCAGCGCCTTCAAGCACTCTCTTAAGAGAAAGAGAAAATGCCAAAAAAAATGTCCTTCCAGCCGCATTCTCCTGACTTTGCCAATGTGACTGGAATTCCACCATTACATCCAAATGCTCAGGGTGTGACACGTACCTCTGGGCGATTATTTATGCGTGGCAGAGATGCCTTGGTTAGAGAGAGAGTGGGGGGGCAGAGAGAGAGAGAGAGAGAGAAGTGGTGAAAGAACTAGAAGGAGAACATGCTGTTTTCTTTAGATCGGCATGTCGGCCCCAGCCAGTGGGACTATAACTCAAACTCACTGATTATTCAGAGGATGTTGCTCCGCAGTGTCCAAGGACGAGGTCCTGCTGCTGCGCCTCAGGAAAGAGCAGGAGGAGTGGGGCCGCGAATTAATGAAGGAATCAAAAAGCCGAGCTACTTGCAGCCCTGAGAGAAAGATTCGGAGCCAGGGGAACTGGGCCACACAGAGAGCGCCCTCTGGTGGCAGCTTTAGTGGACATGAGACGTTGTTAATGACTAATCTCGTGGATAAATCATGGAGCTAAGTAACTTCACCTGGGTAATCGTTGTAGCTTTTCCAAGAATATGGTTGTAGGACACACCTTTAAGCCTCTGATTTTGGTCTTCAACAAAACCGCTTAGAATATGGTTTGTTGTTGGTGGTATCCTGCTATCGGTGGATCACTTTATCATGAATTGATGCTGCACAGCTAACTAAATTTGGGATTTCAGGTTGTAAACAGCTCATAGACCAGTCAGAGATGGTACATATTGGCTTACTTTTCTTGTTTGCTTGTTAGTTATTAACCAGCTTTATAAAAACACATTTATATAACATGTTGGAATATGTTTAAAGGTGATATTATGCATTTTCACATAATTTTTCCACACTATAACATTTATTTTTTTTTGTCATGTGATATGGTTCAAAAGCCATATGTGTCTTTCTCCAGGTTCTCATGTTTAAGGACTGCTGAATATTGAGTAAATCATGTAAAGGGATATATTAACATTGACTTCTTATTCCCTAATCCTGCACACTGCTAGCACTTATACCAAAAGTAACACTTGGCCAAATAGAAGAGAGCTGCCTGTGTAAATGTGCTGCATGGTGTGACTGATGTGTGACTTCCGACCCATGTGTTAGGAATGTGTTAATAAATCTGAAAATTCATGGATTTTTAACACGGATTGCACAGATTTTTTACAGAAAAATGACAGAAATAGGGTTTAAAGGGTTACTCTTTAAACCCCAAAACACACTAGATGAACTGCTTATGTATGCTAGCTAGGCTAGTCTGGCTACCAAATAGTCACATGACTACTTCAGACAAGACTACATTACCACCTGCTTATTGGATTCTACACTCTTCGGGTGCTTTCACATCTGCCTTCTTTGGTCTGGACCATCCAGAATAGGTAGGTTTGGTCCAGTTCCATCTTCGGTTAATTTGCAGTGTATAAACGCTGGATGGTTCAAACCTTTCCAAGGTTTTTTTTTTGTGTGTGTAATGACACACAAGATTACAAGATTTTAAACCATTTAAGATGTGGCTTCAATCAAAATTATCACAAAGGGAGCCAGGACACTTAAGGTGAAGTCTCGTCAGGGTTTAAATGTCCCTTTTAATCAAATGAATAATGTCCAGACGTCCTGGACACTCCAGTATGCTGAGAGATGCAGACGGAGGAACTGGAGACTTTCAGGATTGATCGTCTAATTGCATTTCTCTCTCTCCCTCTCTGTCTCTCTCACTGAGTCTCTCTCTCTCTGTTAGCTGTTCTCATATGAAGGTCAGTCATGTCCACAGCAGTGATTTGTGTATATCTGTAGCGGCACAAGTACACAGTGCACCTCGGAGCATCAATCCTAAACAGATCCATCCTTAGTCCCTTAAAACATGATGACGTCAGTTTGACCAGCTTTGAATGCACTGTTCGAGACTGGTCGAGAGGTTCTTGGAACATGCAGGCGTTTGCTTGTGTGTGTATGACAACAGCAAAAGCCCACAGAGATTTATATGGGACAGTAAAAGTGACTTTCACATGTTGGTTGATATTAGTGTAATTTACACACGTATTTGATTTATTGTCATGTTGTTACCATGAAGAGATGATGAAGTCATCAAACTGCTCTTCCCGGAAACTGGAACTCTATTCAGATACAGAGAACTATCTACCCCACAATTGCAATCTAAGTCAGATGGTTGCATTTTTCACTGTGAAGTTCTACTCATGGTGGGATCGATAGACAGATAGATCAGAGCTGTGTATCCCAAACTTTTTACAGATTCCGGATTTTCTGCAGTTGACCTCCAGCACTCCACTCTTGTCACTGCCACTGGAGTCAATACAGCCAAGATTTCAAAATCCAAACAAATTCCCCTGTATTGAGTTGCTACAGATCACAGTAATATAACACAAATATCAGGAAGGCTGATTTGATGTTGAAAGACATTTTACAATCAGATCCTATTTCACATAATAAGGCTGCTGATGGGAGCTTGAGCTTAAACGGGCTAAAGGCCCAGGTGAAAGCGGTGGGAGCGATGTGCTGAGAAAGTCATTACTGTAGTAAGAATTCTTTGAAAATAACCTATTATTAACCTGGTAACCTCATTTAATGTAAAGTAGCTTTCATTCTGGAGCAGCTGGGTGTTATCTTATTACTCTTTGTAATGAGGCGGAAGCTTTGTTGTCAAATGTTTGAGGCCACTGTAAAAGTGCCACGAATGCATTTTATTGTATTCAGTATTTTGTGTTTTTCTTTTAGGTATTAATAGTAGGTATATCCCTTTGGTTAGGAAAATTGTTCAGAAGGAAATGTTTTAGAAGCCAATTCACAACCCTGTTATGAAATAAACTGTAGCTATTCAGCATAGCATAGCATATTATAGCATACCATTGCATAGCTGCAATAGTGTAACAAGAACATTGTGGTATTTTGTTTTGTACTAAGCTTACTACTACTCTCTTTCTTAACACTCCAAGGCTTATTACACACTAAGGCCTTTTTCTCAGTATCAACAGGGACTTGTGGGGCTATTCTCTGGTAATAGAACTTTGTAATAACACTTTCGGCCCGTCTGGGATGTCGGGAAGTCTTGGCCAATGTCACAATGTCTCACAAAGTTTTTCAATATCAGCACTACACCTGCATAGCCATATATCCCAAACATTATGGAGCACTTGAATGGGGGGGGGGGGGGCTATGAATACTTTCTACATGCTAAAACTATTAAAAACTAACATACAAACAAACAAAACAACAGTGGTTTCAAACCCTGCTCTGCACATTTTAATGTTTACCATGCTCCCAACACACCAGATCCAGCCAATCAGCTAAATAATAAGCCCTTCCTGAGTTGAAGGTAGTGGTTTGGAGCTGAAACCACTAAAATGTGCAAGACAGGGGGTCCTTCAGGACCAGGGTTGTGAACCACTGATCTAGACAGCATGGTAGTGTTTAGTAATGCCCTTCTAATTTAGGCCCAACAAGGCTTCAAAAATGTGAGATTTCCACAGTCAACAATATATTCTCCTTCAATTAATAGGTACAGTCAGGTCCATAAGTATTTGGACAGTGAACGTTTGCCTCTGTGCATCACATCAATGGATTTAAAATGAATCAAGGAAGATATGACTGTGTAAGTGTAGACCTTCCGCCTTAATTCAAGGGTTGTATGATAAACATATTGCATTATCCACATTAGCAATTTTTTTACAGTCCTCTCCTTGAATCTTTTCACAGATTCAAACGTAATAGGACAAACAATTATTCATAAATGTATAGGTTCTTTTGGACACTTTTTTATTTAATTTTTTTTTTCAAATCTTTTGTAAAATGTAGTGCCAGCCAGTCTTTTTTGCAGTAGCCTTCAGTTGCAGCTTGTTTGTGGGTCTTTCTGCCTTTAGTTTTGTCTTCAGTAAGTGAAAATCATGCTGAATTAGGTGAGGGCTAACTGACTCTGCCATTTAAGAACATTTCATTTCTTTACCATAAATCTGCATTATGCGAGAATTGGCATATCTTGCTCCCCCAACAGTTGGGAAGTGGAATTTGCAATTTGAGCAACTCTTGAAAGACACACTTTAGATTTGCATTTTACAAGCTGAGAGATACAGAACCATCATCTGAAGTAAAAGAAGCATGCATAGTGTCACAGTAGAGTAATATTGCAGAATTATACTGTCATATGACTCATGTTATGCATCGCTATGCAGTTTTTGCTCTCATTGTCCAGCATGCTCCGTCAAAGTTACATAGTGCTGAGCCCGGATTGCAACAATAGGAGCCTTATCCCCTCTATTACAGGTCAGTGGAGCATCAACATGGATTTTGCTGCTGTTATTTTAAGGTAAAAATGTTACAGAATGCTGCTTTAAGAAACTCTTGGTTTGCGCTTTATGGTCATTTTTGTAAAATTACAAAAATCATTACTGCCTAAACTGTACTTATGGGCCTGACTGTACATCTAGTCTGAAACTCATTCTTTAATTAAGACATTTATCAAACAAATCTGAGGCAGAAAAGGCACACATATGAGCGCCTATAGCATCTTCTTAATGTGGGATATTAGCGGCCAGCAAACAATTACATTAATTATGTGGGACGCTTCCGCAGTATGAGATGGTCGTGGATCTGCTCTCTGTTTGTCTAAAGTAACTAAAGTAATGGATGCTAGTTTATTCGTCAGTCTGGCTGTACAATAGATGCGTTTGTCCTTGTCCCTCCTGTGCAGTTTAAGATTTTAATAGTG
Source organism: Salminus brasiliensis (assembly GCF_030463535.1). NCBI lineage: Eukaryota > Metazoa > Chordata > Actinopteri > Characiformes > Bryconidae > Salminus > Salminus brasiliensis. Next base: position 16,696,275 of record NC_132884.1, on the reverse strand, counting down.
TGGGTGTAATAATATCCAGTCTATTAAGCCTGCCCATGTTTTTAAAAGGCCCTTTAATTAATGCACACTGTCTGGCCTAATCGGCCGATTTCCTTTTTTTTTTTTTTTTTTTTTTAACACTCCCTGGAACGTTAGCAAGGCTATTTTTGGACGAAAATGGTTGAACACCTTCTGCTCCATTTCTCGGCCTCTTAAGGAGGAGTAAGATTTTGCTTTCTCTGCACTGCTTGACCAAAAAGCTTGCCCGTGCCACTGTGCCACTCCCTCATCTGGCTAAAATTACAGCAGCAGTGTGGAGACAAATGAGGAGACTGTAGAAGACTAAATGGGTTCAAGAGCCCGTCACTGTCAGCCATTACAAGGTCAGAGATGCATTTAAATACTGTGGAGGAGAGAGAGAGAGAGAGAGAGAGAGAGAGAGAGAGCTGGAGAGAGAGGGAGGGGGAGCGGAAGAGAAGGGCAAGTAATAGAGAGGGGGGGGAGAAAGAAGGGGAGACGGAAAAGAAAAAGTGGGAGAAGACGGAGAGGAGGAACAAAGACAGAGGAGAGAGAGAGAGAGAGAGAGAGAGAGAGAGAGAGAGAGAGCACGAAAATAAAGAGGGACAGACAGGAAAAGGAGGAAGGGAGAGAGAGAGAGAAAAAAAGGAGAGGAATGAAGAAAGATAAATAGAGGTGCAGAGAGATAGAGAGAGAGAGAGAGAGAGAGAGAGAGAGAGAGAGAGAGAGAGAGAATTGGGGGGGATCGAGAAAGAAATTGATTGAACAGATCCAATGTCCCGCTCTCCTCATTAGACTCATTTCTCAGCAGCCTGGGGTTAATCACCACACACACACACACACACACACCTCTTGCTGTTGTTCCAGTTACATCATAATTAGTGCAGTGGGGAAAGCAATCTGCAGTTTATGAGATGATAGCACCATTTCTCTTTTACACACCATCATGCACACACACTCATGCATGCGCACACATTTCCAATTTAAACATGTAGAAAACAGCCTTACACACTCAGCCTCTCTCCTAAGGCTCAGCTGTTAGCACACGGGCACTAGAGCCACAACAAGTATTCAATAATATTTGATAAATTTGCTAAATAAAATGTGAGAGAAACACTGAAGCTATTGGAATAACAGGCTTATTCTCCACTTTTCTGGAGCCACACACTGAGAAAGCAAAGGGTGAGAAACACTTAATCATCAAGCTTGTCACCAGTAGTATGCAGGTGCCAGCCCTGCACACCAGACTATTTGGAGATCGCAATGTGGCCTGGAAAGCGAGACTCTCGCAATTGCAGGTGAAAGCATTCGTATCAACCAGGGCAGGAGTGGGATCGAAGCTCGGCCATATAACTGTACTTTTCTTGTACTTCCTAATCACACTGTGATTTATCATATGTACACTACAGTGTGATTACCAGGTTTGCCAGCGCGAGACTGCTTTTACCGTGAATGCGACAGTTGTGACAGGTACTATACTGTGAGCTGTTACACTCAGGAAAGCTTCTATGTAGTATAGATAGCAGTCCTTTGAGGCCTAACTTTTCCCTGCTGTATAATTTATTCTAACCATCTATGATTCTGTAAAACTCCACTCTAACTCAGAACAAATCCAAATCTTCCTTTTATATTTCTAAATGTTTTATTTTCCTAAATTTCACCCCAGTTTAGTCAATTTCCATTTCCCACTAGCTAGGACTATTTTTCCCCTATTCAGATTTTAAAGCAAAACATGTATGGAACTTCCTGTATTCCATTTGAACTCTGAAAATCTGACAACGTCTGCTACCCCGAGGTAAAGGAATACACACACACAATATAGAGCAAAAGCCTAGACTACAGTACAGTGATTACTTGAACATAAATGAGTAAATCCAGTTGTGCAGAATTTGAAGCAAATACATGAGAATAAGATGAATGTGTGTATGTGTGTTTGTGTTGAACAGGGCTCAGAACTTCCTGAACGGGAGGATGGAGAAGGGGAGGAGAGTGAACTCCAAACAGCAGCATTTAGCAACTGGAATCAACCAAGAAAGTCAGCACACGCATTATACAAATACTCACTGTCTATACTGGCCACTTTATTAGAAAAATAGTACTAGCTAGTGGGACATTTTAACTGGAATGACCTCACAAACCCTGAGTTCAGAATCCAAAGCAGTAGTATTATACGGTTTATTAGCCCTTCTATCAGTTTGCGTCTCACTAAAGTAGTCATACACACAGTACTGTCCACCTTCTAACTGTGGATGTGTTTCTGTGATGTTTGGATGCGCAAAATACTGTATAATGCATTGTTATCAACATTGCTAATCTGGTACAATGCTAGCAATGCTAACCTGAGACATAAAAAGTGGTTTGATTATTGTTAGATTCGCCAGTAAAAATAAATAATTATATATATATATATATATATATATATATATATATATATATATATATATATGGAACACAGCATTTTGCTCATTCTTTTATTTGATAATTGAAGATATTATTGTTTTGATCAGATATTCTAAACTATGTAAACTATGCAGCACTTTCTGATGTCATATACCCATATGCACGCGCACACAATTACGCACATACACATCTGTGCACATGCCACATGAATACATTCATACACACACACACACAAATACATGCAGACACACAGGCACAGCATACACATACAGACATTCACACACATGCAAACACAAACAAATAAACATACGTCCACATGTACACCTGTGCACCTCCCTCTCGCTCTCTCCCTCTTTCTCTCTCTCTCTATTTCTCACCCCTCCCCACCCCTCTGGTCGCATTTTGGGGATTGGTTTAATTTGGTTAATGACTGTGTGCTAATGACCCGACTCAGGGGTCAAACAGCAGCGTCTCAGGAATAATGAAAGGACAAGAGAAGAAGGGAGGATAGACGAGTGGATCAGGGACGAGTGGAAAGGGCAGTGTGTGTGTGTGTGTGTGTGAGAGTGGTAATGGGTGTGGGTATGGGGAGGGTGGTTTCGTCTTTGCCAACAAACAAGGACACATGGAGATTAATCGTTCGGCATCGGCTAATTTAGCCATTCTGCTTCAAACACTGATGTTAGAACATGCTCTCTGAATGTTTCTCAAAAGCGAGACCATGAGGAATGTTCTTAAGCACTAGTACACAGGAGAGAATGTGTGCATCACAAATATCATTGACCTTGACCAGTCTATTTAGCTTTACAAACCAAATAAATTACAGAGAACTAAAGTCTGGAGTCTGACACCTTTCTGAAGGCATTGCTCTAGCCCATCTACTAAACCTGGCAGTTAAAGCAACGTTATGAAGAATTGGTATTTCTTGGTCATTGGCTCCCCCTACAGTCAGTAAGTAGGACTGGCTCTTTGAGCCACCTCTAACGAACATGCTTTACACATGCATTTCTGGACAAGCTAAACCATGCAGAACCATCACTGAAAGTAAAAGAAGCATGTGGACTGACACGATACAGTAATTGTACAGGATTGTACACAAATATGACTCATTTATGACTCATATGCAACATTATGCAGTTCTCACGAGTGTTTTCCTGCCTGCTTAACCAGAGTTACACAGTGCAGTTAGCGTTGCGCTGAGCCTGAAGTGGCAAGTGGAGCATCACAATGATTTTGAAGCTGTTATTTTAAGGTAAAGATTCTACATAATGTTGCTTTAAGTGATGATGTGAGTGGAAAATCATCAAACTACTACAATTCTGCATTCCAGCTTTTTTTTATTGTGTTTATGCTCTTTTTAGTCATTTCCAACGGCTCACTTCACGCTGAGTACTTGGGAGGGAAGGGGAGGGGAGTACGATCCAACCTACCCACCCAGTGAGATTGCGGCCAATTATGCTCTCTGGGACTCACAGCCGCGGCTCACTGTGGTATCAATGGCAATCCCAGTTGTCTCGTGATCCTGGATGTATCCTGCAGTCTAATCCATCTCATTCTTCTCCGCAAAGCAAAGCTGTACATCATATCATCTGTTAGATTAGCTGATGTTCGGGCACTGTGATTGCTGTGAACTGCTTCATTACAAAAACTGAGAGCTTTCCTTCCACAGATACCAGCTCACACGTTGTAGCTTACATGGTAGTTCTCTATGATATCTAATGTCATTCACTGGAACAAGTTTCTAGTATTAATAGGTTTGCATGGTTTATCCATCACTACGTCCCTGCTTATTAGGAAATCGAACTGTAGAAACAGCCCATCTCGAATTCACTGGTTCACTGTAATGTCACTAAACCCTAAGTTATAAAAAGATGTTCAGGGTGGACTGCTTTCAGAATGAGACATAACACAGGGCAGTCTTAAAGGCACAGAAATAGAAATAAAGAGAGATTGGTCAAATAAAAAATAAAAATTTATAATTTATGAATTGGTACATTAAACCATGTTCCAGGTTATTTATTCTGAAATGTCCAGTATCTTAAACCATATTATTAATAAAAAATCTATACGAAAACATTTAGACCATTTAGAACATTTAGGTAATATATATATATATATATATATATATATATATATATATATATATATATACACTGCTCAAAAAAATAAAGGGAACACTTAAACAACACAATATAACTCCAAGTAAATCAAACTTCTGTGAAATTAAACTGTCCACTTAGGAAGCAACACTGATTGACAAATTTCACATGCTTTTGATCACTTTTAAATGTTGGTGGTGCTTTCACACTCGTGGAGACAGACTCTACAACCCACACAAGTGACTCAGGTACTGCAGCTCATCCAGGATGGCACATCAATGCGAGCTGTGGCAAGAAGGTTTGCTGTGTCTGCCATCATAGTGTCCAGAGGATGGAGGCGCTACCAGGAGACAGGCCAGTACACCAGGAGATGTGAAGGAGGCCGTAGGAGGGCAACAACCCAGCAGCAGGACTGCTACCTCCACCTTTGTGCAAGGAGGAACAGGAGGAGCACTGCCAGAGCCCTGCAAAATGACCTCCAGCAGGCCACAAATGTGCATGTGTCTACACAAACGGTTAGAAACTGACTCCATGAGGATGGTATTAGGGCCCAAAGTCCACAGATGGGGGTTGTGCTCACAGCCCAACACCATGCAGGACGCTTGGCATTTGCCAGAGAACACCAGGATTGGCAAATTCGCCACTGGCGCCCTGTGTTCTTCACAGAAGAAAGCAGGTTCACACTGAGCACATGTGACAGACGTGACAGAGTCTGGAGACGCCATGGAGAGCGATCTGCTGCCTGCAATCCTTCAGCATGACCGGTTTGGCGGTGGGTCAATAATGGTGTGGGGTGGCATTTCTTTGGAGGGCCGCACAGCCCTCCATGTGCTTGCCAGAGGTAGCCTGACTGCCATTAGGTACCGAGATGAGATCCTCAGACCCCTTGTGAGACCATATGCTGGTGCGGTTGGCCCTGGATTCCTCCTAATGCAGGACAATGCTAGACCTCATGTGGCTGGAGTGTGTCAGCAGTTCCTGCGAGATGAAGGCATTGAAGCTATGGACTGGCCCGTCCGTTCCCCAGACCTGAATCCGATTGAGGACATCTGGGACATCATGTCTCGCTCCATCCACCAACGTCACGTTGCACCACAGACTGTACAGGAGTTGGCGGATGCTTTAGTCCAGGTCTGGGAGGAGGTCCCTCAGGAGACCATCCGCCACCTCATCAGGGGCATGCCCAGGCGTTGTAGGCATGTGGAGGCCACACACAATACTGAGCCTCATTTTGCCTTGTTTTAAGGACATTACATCAAAGTTGGATCAGCCTGTAGTGTGTTTTTCCACTTTGTGTGTGACTCCAAATCCAGGCCTCAATTGGTTAATAAATTTGATTTCCATTGTTGATTTTTGTGATTTTGTTGTCAGCAACAATGTATGCAATGTATGCAAATGTAGCATTTAGGTAAAACAAATTATTTGTCCAACAAAAGCCATTTTATGCATTTCATCACATTCAATGAGAATGTTTCATTAATTCAGATCTATATATATTTCCTGTAGCATTTAGGTACAACTAATTATTTGTCCAACAAAAGCCATTTTATGCAGAGAAATACACTTCAGCTATTCCAAACCTGCCTTTTGTGCCCCCACATGGTTATGAATTCAGCTCTACTGCATCTGTAACTCTGCCTCAGTTGATGCTGAATTGGAGAGGACTTGCTGTGGCGACCTCTGAAGCAGAAAAGCCTCTAATTGGCTGCTTTCTGCCCTGCCTTCATCTCATTAAGCTCCGCCTCAGCATGCTCGTTATCGACCCACTAATGTGCATTTCTTTTTAATTTTCGCCCTCTTTCTCTCAAATTGGTATTGCCAATTAAACCCACCCCTTGGTGGCTCTCCACGAAGGAGAGCTGTCCAAAAAGTTCAGAGAGGAGGTCATTGCCTTGCACAAACAAAGAAAAGGATCCCAAAAGAGAGCAAATCATTGAATGTTCCTAGAGATACAGCTGGAAGAACATTTCAGAGTTAGAGGAACCCTGGCTACACTACCTGATTGTGGCAGAAAGAGGAAGCTATCACCAGGATTCCTGAGGAGGAAGGTGGTCAAAAACCCTTGAGCGAATGCAAAAGACCTGCGGCAAGATTCAGTGGCAGCAGGCACTGAGGTTTACGTTTGCACAGTTAGGTACATAGGAAATACTGAAGGTCTTCATACCTGTATACCTGTACTGACCCAAAAGCACAAGAAATGTTGGCTCCAATCTGCCACAGAAGTTCTGGGGTTCTGTTCTCTGGAACAATGAAACAAAACTGGAACTTTTCAGTCCTGTGGATCAGCGGTATGTCTGGAGGAGGAAGAATGAAGCATACGCTGTAAAGAACACCCTGCCTACACTGAAACATGACAGCTGCTTTGCCTCATCTGGCACTGGAAACCTGCAGCGTGTTGAGGGCAAGAAGGATTCAATCATTGGGAAATTCTAGGAGAAAACATCATGCCTTCTGTGAGGAAGCTGAAGCTTGGGCCTAATTGGATCTTCCAAAAGGATAATGATCCCAAGCATACCTCAAAGTCCACTGAGGCCTGGTTTGAGAAGAAGTCCTGGAAGGTTCTGGAGTGGTCATTACAGTTGGCTGACGTGAACCACATAGAAAATCTTGGGGGTGGGGTTTGAAGAAGGCTGAAGCACATAAACAATAAAGAATATTAGTGAGCTGGAGGCCACTGCCCATGAGGAATGGACTAAGATTCCCCAGGAACGCTGCCAGAAGCTGGTGTCCAGCTATGCAGCTCATTTGCAGCAGGTCAGAACAGCAGAAGGGTTCTCCACTAAGTACTAAAGACGCTTGTCATGAAGGGGTTGAACAATTCCAAGACTGCAGTCGTCATTAAAAGTGGTATTTTTTGTTGAATTCAGAGAAAGCACTTGCTCTGCTAGTTGTGTTGAGATATTTAAAGTGGTCTTGTTTCAGTGGTTCATTGCTTTCCTTTCCCAATTTGCAATGAGGGTTAAGTGATTTTGATTGCAAGTGTAGTAACTTTAAATAATTCACAGTAGCTTATGAATGATTCATATGAGCTTCTAATTGACTTATTTAGAGGGTTCATAGAAGAACCTGTTTTGGTTCCTGCCCCCAAAAATGAGATAAAGATGACATGAGGAACCTTTTTAAGGTTCTTATTATTTGTTTATTTTTTATTTTTTTTTACAAAAATAGCTCAAAACCCTTTGTGACACCTTTAGTCTTAAGAGTAGTTACTGAATAATTCATAGAAACTTTTGAATGACTCATAGTAGTTAGTAAATAAGTCACGGCAGTTACTAAATATGTTTACTTAATATGGTTATGGTTATGGTTAATCTATGAGATTAATAAGTGGATAAATTGGCTTCAATTTAATATATTAAACACTTGTAAATGTAAATAGTAAAATAAAATTGTCTTGTTACATTGTTGCAATCATAGTCTGACCCAGTACACCAGATTGGATTTTTTTTTTAATATAATATATAATCAGTTATATTGCAGTTTGAGTGATTGTATGGACATATTGAGTTCGAGTCGCAGTGTGACCTGATCTTCACCTTTGGAAGAGTCGAGAAATGTATTAGCATAATCTGACTGCATTACTACAATACTCCCAATGCCATGCAGTCAATTATTTTACATTTTTATAGGTCTAAAATAAAATAGAAAAGAATGGAGAGTCTCATTTGTTATGGATAGCTTGAAAATCAACACCATTTTTTGCTTCTATCTTTGTTATAACTGCTTTAGCCTGGAGTCATGCCCAAGGCAAAAAGCACCACAGTATGCTAGTTTCATCAATAAATCAAAAGCTTTCTCATATATTATTTCTTACTTAAGAGTTGGGGGGAAAATGACAATAATTCTTTCTTTTCCAGTGGAAGTTAGGAAGTACCTATAAATATTCACATTCACACTGGGTTTGAGAGATGCACAGTCTAAATAAACTCCATTATTATTATCATAATTACCGTACTGAAAAGTGCTCATCCACAGGATATGATGGCACCTTTCTCTATTATGTGTTTGCAAATGTATCATCTTTGCAGTAGAGTTCTTCTGTTATTATCTTTTTTTTTTTTTTTTTGGAAAAGTTTAAAACATAAAATAAAACTGAACAAAGCTTGTCCGAAAAATAAATCCTATTTACTTGATCAAAGACTAAGTAGGATTATTTAGAAGAAAACAATATCAATAGTGTAGATCATTGTCAGTATTAGTTTTGATGCCAAATGCCTTTTATTACCTTGCTGTGATGTCAGCCCTGAAAACTTTCAGCTGTTTGAGCTTTTAAACCAAAGGATTAGTTCCAATCTGTGGTTTTAACTATAATGTAAAAATGTTTATAAAAAATAAGTTAATAATACTCTTCATTCCAAGGAAAATATTGATTAACATTAGAATCCATGGCAACAATTCTATTGGCTTAGCTATTTTTTCATACTAGAGAAGAACCAGTTAAGCAGGCAAGTATCCAAATAGCTCTTTGAGTTCTACATAGAACCACTGCCTTACTAAAGAACCCTTGCAGAACCCCTTTCTACAGAGTGTCCCTGATCTTGCTAACACTCTTGTGACTGAAATCCACACAGCAGTGTTCCAACACCCAAAGCATTTCCAAAAGAACAGACACTGATACAGAGAAAAACTCTCTCTTTGGCCTCAAATGAAATCTTGCATTAGCAGGTGTCTACAAACTTTTGGACCCTTAAAGTATAATAACATAGTGAGCAGAATGCACCATATCTGCACCTGAAGCTGGCCCAAAAGGCTTCGGACATCTGGCCCTGCGTGTGGCCCCTGTGAAGGCAGAGAAACAGAGCGAACTGCACAGGTTAAACCTGTTCACTACTGGTGTTCTAGACAGCCAGAGCTGTGTGTTTCTGACTGCACACTGCTGCTGCTCTAACGCTGCTGCAAGTCTCTCACCTGCCCTTCATCAGCCTCAGCGCGGGCTCTGGTGTGAAATTACACACTCTGCTCTTTCACACAAGGCAACGGCCTGTGGCTTACACACTGTGGTTAAGAATTGTACCAGACAAGGTCATACTCTCGCTGTGTTGTGCTAAGTCTGTCAGTCAACTTTAATTGTACACTTTGACACAGCAAAAGGTAATGCTGCCTCAAAGCAGAGCTTTGTTCGGTGAAATGGAAAGGAAAAGTTAGGGGTTCATGCATCTTTAACGCTGTGTCTGAAAAACCAGGGGAGAAACTATTGAGTGAAGTTTGCTGGCATGATGAATTGATCAATAGCATCTCAATGGAACTGAACAAGCGGCGGCTTGACCAAACAAAAGGGAGCTGAGCTCAGACACTTATTCATATAACACTGTTTAAACAGCACAGTGTTTGTGTTAAAGTGATAGTTCAGCAAAAAAAAAACAAACAAACAAAAAAAAAAACATATATATATATATATATATATATATATATATATATATATATATATATATACATCATATGTAGCTGATCAGGGGTCTGAAATTTGCTTCTTCATTTTTCCCAAATGTTTGTGGACACCCCTTCAAATGAAAGCATTCAGCTACATTAAGACCCTGTCCACACGCTTTTGGTCTGCTGTTGTCCACATGAAAACACCCTTTTTAGGCACACGCAACTTATATTCCTTGTTATAGTTATATTATGATATATGTTATAGTCCTTGTAGAGAAGTATTGCCAATAGAATAGGACTCTCTGGAGCAGATAAACATGAACCTGTTGGCACCATGCCTAATGCCAAACATGGCATAACCTGGTATAAAGCCATCTAGAATGATGATGCTCCCTCCAATACTTTTGAGATGATTTGGGGGGTTAGGGTTATGAGGTTATGAGGTGGCATGGTAATCATCCAACATCCTGACTTCGCTAATGCTCTTGCTGCTGAATGCAATTAGATTCTCACAGCAATGCTCCAAAATCTAGTAGAAAGCCTTGCCTGGACAGTAGAGACTGTTACTCAAACAAAAGCAGGATCGCAGCTCTTTTTTAAAATACCCTTAATTTTGGAAGAAACAAAGAATGAGCAGGTGTCCCAATACATCTGTCCATAAATGTGATCACTATATGCTGTATATAAGCTGTTAAGTCATTTGTAATTGACTTCTACATATAATAGAACATTATCTTTAGCCTCTTAATGCAGGTCTCATAGTGATATAGGCTCCACTGTCAATACTTGGTCAAGTGGCCTGACCATGATTTGCTAAGAATTTAAATGATAAAAACAATGAAGATGGCTGCTAATATCCTTTTTAGCTAAGTGACATACTTTTGTTGCATATATAGAGATAACGGTATGCCAAACAGTGTCAGAAACTTAATAAGTAAGTTCACTTGAGATTGTTTACACTTTAGCTCAATGAAAAAAATAAAAAATAATTATATTTGGCTATTTATCTACTTAACATAAACCTCGACCAATCAAGCACATGAATAGGATTTCACACCTCTCCTCTTATTTTATCATTATTCTGAAAAAAAAAACAAAACCAAAACAAATCAGTATTAAGCGCATATCTGAAAAGTGCTTTAAAAAAAGGCTCACACTCTTGCAATACATCCAAAATGAAAGGAAGCCTAGTGCGTCTAAATCTAATAACACACTTCAAACCGTGGCAAACTATTAACCACATGAACCCACTAACTAAAAAATGCTGTTGGTATAAATATTCAACTCATGTGTGGTGGAAGCTTCTTGTTTACACAGATATTGCCCTAAAGAGGACACAGTTGACTTACAATTGGCCTTTCACCAACGAATCATTACAAACTGTCACCTTTTCTAGATACGAAAGACCCCCTGATTACAAGTACCATTGATCAGATTGAAGGAAAGATGAGAAAATGAGAAATTTGAGATACGGTTATAGACATACACGAACGTAAAAGTATACAAAATAAAATCCAAGAGGTTCAGGTAATACAATTACATGAGTAATAGTAAAGGTTAGATTGAGTTTAGGTTAGGTTAAGCTTGGGCCAAAGTTACTGTGTTTAAGTTTAGGTTGAGGTGTAGTAGCTTAAGTTTAGGTTTAGGTTGAGATGTAGTAGCTTAAGTTTAGGTTGAGGTGTAATAGGTTACGTTTAGGTTTAGGTTGAGGTGTAGTGGGTTAAGTTTAGGTTTAGGTTGAGGTATAATATGTTATGTTTAGGTTTAGGTTGAGGTGTAGTAGCTTAAGTTTAGGTTAAGGTGTAATAGGTTATGTTTAGGTTCAGGTTGAGGTGTAGTAGCTTAAGTTTAGGTTGAGGTGTAGTATGTTAATTTAAGGTTTAAGTTGAGGTACAGTAGGTTAATTGTAGGTTTAGGTTGAGTTGTAGTAGGTTAATTTTAGGTTTAAGTTGAGGTACAGTAGGTTAATTGTGGGTTTAGGTTGAGTTGTAGTAGGTTAATTTTAGGTTTAGGTTGAGGTGTAGTGGGTTAATTTTAGGTTTAGGTTGAGGTGTAGTAGCTTAAGTTTAGGTTGAGGTGTAATATGATATGTTTAGGTTTAGGTTGAGGTGTAGTAACTTAAGTTTAGGTTGAGGTGTAGTAGGTTAAGTTCAGGTTGAGGTGTAATAGGTTACTTTTAGATTTAGGTTGAGTTGTAGTAGGTTAATTTTAGGTTTAGGTTGAGGTGCAGTAGGTTAAGTTTAGGTTGAGGTGTAGTAGGTTAATTTTAGGTTTAGGTTGAGGTGTAGTAGGTTAATTTTAGGTTTAGGTTGAGGTGCAGTAGGTTAAGTTTAGGTTGAGGTGTAGTAGGTTAAGTTTAGGTTGAGGTGTAGTAGGTTAATTTTAGGTTTAGGTTGAGGTGCAGTAGGTAAAGTTTAGGTTGAGGTGCAGTAGGTTAAGTTTAGGTTGAGGTGTAGTAGGTTAATTTTAGGTTTAGGTTGAGGTGTAATAGGTTATGTTTAGGTTTAGGTTGAGGTGTAGTAGCTTTAGTTTAGGTTGAGGTGTAATATGTTATGTATAGGTTTAGGTTGAGGTGTAGTAGCTTAAGTTTAGGTTGAGTTGTAGTAGGGTAATTTTAGGTTTAGGTTGAGGTGTAGTGGGTTCATTTTAGGTTTAGGTTGAGGTGCAGTAGGTTAAGTTTAGGTTGAGGTGCAGTAGGTTATGTTTAGGTTTAGGTTGAGGTGTAGTGGGTTAATTTTAGGTTTAGGTTAAGGTGTAGTAGGTTAATTTTAGGTTGAGGTGTAGTAGGTTAAGTTTAGGTTTATGTTGAGGTGTAGGTTCAGATAATACATTTACACAGGTAATGGTAAGGGTTAGGTTAAGTTAAGGTTAGGTAAAGCTTAGCCCTAGGTCTCTGTAGTAGGTTACGTTTAGGTTAAGCACTTTGTGCATAGCACAGCGGTCAGTCTATATTTAGTACACATAATACATATAAGTATGAATCTTTAAAATTATCCTTTAGCCCCATGTGTACAATTTCCTCTTGAGACCAGGCTGTCATTGGCTGAGACAAGAGTGAAGATGCACCAGTCAACAAGTTCAAGAGCTCTGCATTTATCAGGGCTTGATTCCTCAATTAACACCATCCCAGCAGTAAAGCACAGGGGGTGTCAGCATCATGTTAACAACTGGGCATCTTGTTAACACTAGAACAGCTGAGGGGTCATTCTGATTCTTTGAGTAATAGTTGTTTTAATGTAATAGTTGGGCAAACTAAACACCCTGTGTGTACTGATCTCTGGCTTTTCATCGTTAGGGCATATTTTAGTCTTGCATTGTCATGAGATTGGTATTTCAAAGCAATTCTGATACCTTTCAACCTGGGCTGTGCAGCTGGCTCTGGTTTTCCCTGTTTTTTAGGTGAAAACTGACCAATAGTTTGTGTTCAGAGTAAAATTGATTATCAGAATAAGGTAAATAAGAGGAGACAGGATAGAACAGAAATGTCAACATGAAAAAGAAAAAAATAGGTTTGCACTCTATTTCACAGCCTTGGCGAGGTAAAGGAGCATCAGATCCAGGCAGCTGATATGTCACAGTATGTTTGATGTAGTTATGGCCTTGTAAATTCATCTTAAAATGTAGATGGTCATTAGGAAACTACGGTAACACTTTACAATATGGTTCCTTAATTAATGCTTAAGTGCTTTTTAACTAAGTACTAATTAATGAAGTGTTATCATCAAGAATCTTCATTAATTACTTCTCATTATAATAACCTTTAATGTTAATTTAAGGGTAATTAATCAGTCACCAGTCTATAGTCACTGCAGTATCTACACACTTAGAGCTCTTTTATCTAATAGTTAAGTGCTTAATTTACTACTTATGTAAACAAGCATTGATATGTGAGTTATTTACTAATTTCTTGTCCATATAATAAACTGTAATGAACTATATAATAAGTAAGTAATCAATTGTGGATCTGTACTAACCAGATGTTTAAAGTTTCCTTTTCTTTTTGTAATGTAAAATTTTAAATCTTGACTGCTTTAATTGACAGCTCCCCAAAAGCACCTTAATGTTAAGACACAAAGTGTTCAGTGTGATGCTCTCGCTCTAACATTTAGAAATAATTTGTGATGACTTTACAAAACCCAGTCTTGTTCACTGTAAAATTAGTTGATTATTGGATGTACAAAAATATCCATACACACAGCTGTAACAGTGTACTAGTAGTTACTAGCTTGGCTAATGTATCAGTCTGTTTTCCTTGATTAATCCTTTACAAAAAAGACCTTTCTTTATGCAACTCAAAGAATACAGTTAACTAGAAAAGTTGCACAGCTAAAATGGGCACACTTTTAAGTAGTAGTGAGGCTGTTGCTAAGTGGTTGCTATGGTATTCCAGGTGGTCCTCATGGTGTTGCCAGCTGATTTCTATGGAGTTGCTGCTGGGTAATTGCTGTAGTATCCCCGGTGGTTGCTATGGTGGGTGTTGCTAAGTGGTTTCCATGGTACCCCAGGTGGTTGCTAAGTGGTTGCTTGGTGGTTGCTATAGTGTTGCTAAGTGGTATCTAAATTCTGCAAAAAAAAAACATTACACAAAAACTGTATACAAGCCCACATCACACAGTCAGACCGAACAATCTGGCGTTGGAACAGATAGCTTATTTACAGGAGGTCTTATTAACACATATAAATGCTTTTGTTATGAATGGCATGTTTCTGTTTGATAGGACACTGTTATTTGCTCATTAATTATTCATCTAAGATGCAGACCTTTAAGAGTGTTTACTTATTCCATGATTGCTATGAACATCACTGTCAGAACTTTGTTATAGGCTGTCTTTGGATTCATTCAGCACTGCAGACACCGCATTATGCTAACTGGTTATACCAAGCATATGCATTATTTTATACCTACATTAGCCTCATAGCTTCTGTCATGCTTCCCATTCCAGCCATTCCTCAAACAGACTATCAAAATAATCCCACAATGCACCTGGCAAACTCATTTACATCCAACCAATCACAAGACATTTTCCAGATCTTCCTCACTGGAGTTCTAATCACACCTGTGCACCTGTGTTTATCTGCCTGCCCATCTTTGTTTTCACGCACCTCCCAAGCTTTTGTCCCTTAGTCTGTTACAGCTACAGCTTCAGACAGCAAACATGTTTTAGCAGATCTACTACATTTGGGGTTGGGGGGGGGTGTAAATTAGATTTGTGGCTGATGTATCGGACTTTAAAGAATCAAAAGCTGTCACAGTCAGCACTAGGCACGCAGGTAAAAGGTGACTCAGCAGGTCAGTACTGACTGTGCCTCCGTTTCATTCATTAAAGCAGTAGTTTAGTAGAAACTCCCCCAAACTTGCCAGCAGCTGTAACCTGACTGGACAAACCGGCCCTGAAAGGTGTGTTAAAATGGTGGGGTAGTGTGTGTTATGTGTTAAATGATGGCTGAGGAGTTTTATTGCCAAATCCAGGCAGAGCCAGATCCTTTGATCCTGGAAGACTTTGAAAGAAAAGGAAAGTGCTGACACGTCCAGCCACAGGCTTCTAATCAGATTCAGCATTGTAGCACTCGGCCTGTTTACTTATTAAAACTTGCTTACATAATTGGGAATATCAAAGACTTTCGATGCGATACATTAAGCAGCCGGCATCTAATTCTGGTGAAGATTTTACACATGAAAGCGCTCATGTTCAGATTAGAGCAGAAAACCCATATAGAGGAAAACCTGAAGAAAACACCTAGACCAGCCTAAAACAAGCAAAACAAGGAATTCAATATTGCACAATCCAGAAAATGCAACATTTTAGGATAATTAAACAGAGCATGGAAAGCGCAGAGCATAGAAAAACTACTATTTATCCAGCAGTGCTCCTGGTTTGATTCTTCATTAATACCACCGTTAAGAGGGGATTCTTTAAGGGTTATTTATTAGTGTGACAATCTTAACCAACCATTTAAATGCTTAAAGGTGACATATCCAACATTTGAAATATAAATGAAGCAGCAAATTACTCATTTCATATAAAGATTAAGCAGAGTAAAGAAGTCCAGAGTAGAGAATGAAGTCACACACCCTCTGTGTGTGTTGTTCTTTGCTCTTTGTGGTCATAGCCAGGCCTGCCATGCATGCACATTAGTCCTGCCCTGCGGAAAACGTAGGTCCTCCCCAAGATACAAGACAACGACCACCCACACAGCGTTGTGCATGCAAGATGGCAGAGTGCGGTCTGAAGCATTTAGGTTGGAGCGGGTTAGCCACAATGCTAAAAGACACAGCAGCCATGCTCAACAGCATTGCAGCAGGATAGCCGGCATGCTAACAGAGCCGGGCTCAGCAAGGTTTGGAACCACAATGCTAATACAAACAGCAGCCGGGCTCAACAGGGTCGGATCCATGTTGCTAACAGACAGCAGCCGGGTTCAGCAGGGTTTGAGCAGGTTAGCCATATGTTAAGCAGCCTTCTGAGCTTTACAACACCTTGCTAAGACCACGTCTGGGTGGAGGGAGGCCTTGTTTTGGTCAGAGAGGTGGGTGCTCTTGGGCAACATCTATTGGCAGAAAGGATCACATAGTGGTCCTTTAAAAGCAATCATCAGGTTTTAACAGAAGTTACCAGACACTAGCCTTGGATCAAAAGGGGTTCCTCTATGGCATTGCTCACAGATTGCTCACATGGTTACTTTAGGGCATTGCTCACAGATTGCTCAACAGGGTTTCTCCATGGCATTGCTCACAGATTGCTCACAGGGGTTCCTTTATGGCATTGCTCACAGATTGCTCAACAGGGTTCATCTATGGCATTGCTCACAGATTTCTCACAGGCGGTCCTCTATGGTACTGCTCACAGTTTGCTCAAAAACGGTTCTTCTATGGCATTGCTCACAGATTGCTGACAGGGGTTCCTCTATGGCATTGCTCACAGATTTCTCACAGGGGGTCCTCTATGGTACTGCTCACGGATTGCTCAACATGATTCCTCTATGGCATTGCTCACAGATTGCTCAAAGGGGTTCCTCTATGGCATTGCTCACAGATTGCTCAAAGGGGTTCCTCTATGGCATTGCTCACAGATTGCTCAGCAGGGATCCTCTATGGCATTGCTTACAGATTGCTCAGCAGGGATCCTCTATGGCATTGCTCACAGATTGCTCAACACGGTTCCTTTATGGCATTTCGCACAGACAGCTCAAAGGGGTTCCTCTATGTCATTGTTCACAGATTGCTCAAATGGGTTCCTCTATGGCATTGCTCACAGATTGCTCAACAGTGTTCATCTTTGGCATTGCTCACATATTGCTCAAGGGGTTTCTTTATGGCATTGCTCACCGATTGCTCACAGGGGTTCCTCTATGGCATTTCTCACAGATTGCTCAAAGGGGTTACTCTACAGCATTGCTCACAGATGATTGGTGAGGGAACCATTTACAGCAGCTTTGTAACAGTTCATAGCAGTTTTACATATCGCTGCCGTCCAATGAAAAACATCTATCTCCATTTTTATCTTCTGTTTTTAGTTTTCTCTATCCTTTGAACACTGTAGCTGCCCTGTACCCTCTGTAAATAATTCAGGAAGAATGGACCAATAGAAATGCTTGTAATATAATCTTTTTACAATGACTTCCACTTAAAGTTAAGAAGCTTTTTTCCTCCTGCTGTAAAGTTGCTGTTTTGAAGATGCATGTTTTTCTTTGGACAGCAACAATGTGCGAGTTGTAAAGATCACAGAAGATGTCAGTAATGGCACTTTCTTGGGATGAGCTGGGTTTAACTGAAACCCAAACCCATCATGGTTACAATAACAAACCATGTAAAATTCATTCAAACATATGTGTCTGACCTGTATCACCCAGACGATGTTCTTGGTTACAGCAACCTGCCGTATTCCAGGAATTTCCACAGTACTTCACATTGCACAGAAAGCTTGTTTTTGGCAAGTGTGTAGAAATCTAGAGCCTAAAGAGATGAAATGGAAGGTTGTCTATGGGACATGAATATAAAGAGAACGAGAGATGCAGGAAAAAGCTTTTAAGTCATTAAATGGAGCGTGAGAAATTACAAATAAGTGAATAGAAAAAAGCAAAGAAAGAAAAAGAAAAGGGGGAAAAAACACAGATGTGCAACTTTTTCAAACTTTCATAGACCAAATAATAAAAAATACATAGCAGCAGGACGTCCCATGTGCTTTGAACAAACAAGCTTTCATGTTTGTTTCTTTTGGATGGCCAGCGTTGAAAGTGATTTTAATGCAGCGAGCACGCGGCGGTGCGGTGGTGAATTGTTTTTGAATTAATAAAACGTTTGGGCCGAGGAGCTTAATGGCTTGTTTTGCAAGTATCATCAGAGCATAAATCTGCACCAGTAAAACATGTTAAAATATGACCATGCCTGCGGATTGGGGGGGGGGGGGGTAAATAACGTTAATGCTAATCTGCATGGATCGCGCATGCGAGTCTGGGGAGTGCACATAGTTTCCCTGCGTTCATCACGCACTGGATCTGCTGGGTCAAATGCAGCCGAGCTCCAGCTTCATAAATATTACAGCACGAATCTTCTGTTTTTTTTCTCTCTCTCGTTCAAGACACAGGCATGGTTATGAGAGTGAATCACAGTGTATCCAATTAACGAAGACTCTGCTAACTATGCTAGACCAGCCACTGCTCTGATTAGCCCCTTCACCTGCAACAACTACATATAGTACAACCACATACAGTATAGTATATAGGAAATGTTTTGGAACACTGTGACCCTTGGCTTTGCATTCCTATTTTTAGGATTAGGGCCAGAATGAGGGTTAGGATTAATTTTGGGTTGAGGTTAAGGTTAGGATTAGGGCCAGGATGAGAGTTGGGATTAGGTTTTAGGTTTGGGTTAAGGTTAGGATTAGGGCCAGGATGAGGGATGGGATTAGGTTTAGGTTAGGATTAGGGCCAGGATGAGGGATGGGATTCAGGTTTGGGTTAGGATTAAGGCCAGGATGAGGGTTAGAATAAAAATTTGGATTGAGGTTAAGGTTAGGATTAGGGCCAGGATGAGAGTTGGGATTAGGTTTTAGGTTTAGTTTGAGGTTTGGATTAGGGCCAGGATGAGGGTTAGAATAAAAATTTGGATTGAGGTTAAGGTTAGGATTAGGGCCAGGATGAGGGATGGGATTCGGTTTTAGGTTTAGGTTAAGGTTAGGATTAGGGCCAGCATGAGGGTTGGAATTAGGTTTTAGGTTAGGTTAAGGTTAGGATTAGGGCCAGCATGAGGGTAAAGATTTGGATTTGGGTTGAGATTAGGGTTTGGTCCAGGATGAGAGTTAGGATTAGTGTTTGGGTTGAGGTGAAGATTAGGGTCAGGATTAGGACCAGAATGAGGGTTAGTATTAGTTTTTGGGTTAAAGTTAAAGTTAGGTCCTGATTAAGGGTTAGGATTAGGCTTTGGGTTGAGGTTAAGGTTAGGTACATAATGTAAAAGTATTTGGTCAAATATTAAGGCGAATTATTGGTCTTGCTAAATGAGTCTATGTTTATGTATTAATTATACATTAACAATCTGTAGTTGCATGGTTTGAGACATATTTCCACTCTCACACACACACACACACACACACACACTGCCACAGTCCAGCAACTTACGGCTACTTCAAACCCTCTTTCACAACATATTAACTACAGTGGATACCTGTATGTCCCCAGTGGCCTCAAAATATATGGTCAGCCTAGCATCTGGATCGAATGTTTTTGAGATGATGATCAGCACAAATTTCAACCAAGTGTGTCTTTTGACTGGTACTGTCTATTGCTGGCCTATCACTGGATGAGGATAGTGCCCCCTCAGTAAATTATTTGGTCCCCTAAACCCGTTGTCTAATGTGACGAAGACACTTTCACATTAAGAACTTTATGAAGAATATATTTTGTGCAATTTCAGACTCATAAACTCAGAGAAACGAGGATCAGAGGAAATTTAAGATTTCAGATATGGGCGTTGATGGATGAACATTATACTCGTTATATTTTCACTAATCTGTTTTTTTCTTCCTTTGGCTCTTTCTTGTGCTTCCTTCCTTGTTTATTTCTGTTGTTCTTCATCTCCTGTCACATTTTGCCTCTTATTTTGTTTTGGTGCTTCTGTCCAGAAAACAAATAATGCTCTACTTATCCGATTGTACTGATTCAGAATGAGCACATTCAGTATTTGAATTAAATCCCTCATTTGGAATCTGTTCATGTCAGGTTCTGCTGCTTAAAGCAGACAACTAAAACAGTCTCATTCCTTATCTTAAGGATTTGACTAAATTCTCCTTGATATGCATCATTAAAGTGCATGAGCTCACACAAACACCCCTAGAGTGAATGTAATACTTCATTATAAAATCTTTCAGGCAGCTTTCCCCTCAAAGTCTAAAGCCAAACAGGCCGTCAACTAAGGGTGAGAGAGAGAGAGAGAGAGAGAGAGAGAGAGAGAGAGAGGAGGGAGTGATGAAAAATGAGAGAAAAGGGGGAGGGGAGAGAGAGGGGGGAGTGAGGAGAAAGAAATGAGGAGGATGAGAGAGAGGGGAAACAGGGGAAGGTAGAAAGAGAGAGTGAGAAAGAAGGGAGAGGAGATAGAGAGAGACAGTGAGGAGGAAGAGGAGGAAAGAGAGAGTAAATGAAGGAGAGGAGGGGGAAAGAGGAAGTAAATGAGGGAGAAGAGAGGGAAAGGGGATAGAATAGAGAGAGGGAAGGAAAGGAGGACTGATGTCTACACTGATGTCTGAAGTCTACACCTATACATGGAAACTAACGTGCAATTTACTGGTCATTTATATCCAGCAATTTAGCAATTTACCTGTAGAAGAGTGTTTCAGCATGAAATGCTTTCTTAAATCAGACACAACACAGGACAGCCAATCACAACAAAGATATACATGTAATTATTGCTATTCAATCCCCTCTGCATATTAGGTTTATTAGCACAATTTAAACATTTGAAAGAAACCAAAGAAATGAAAAAAACACAACTACTAGAACAAGTAGTTTGTTCAAATTCATCACAAAATGCCACATTTAATGACGACTGCAGTCTTAGAATTATTATGCCCCCTCATGACAAGCATCTTTAGTACTCAGACACCAGCTTCTGGCTGCATTCCTGAGGAGGAATACAATGGCAGCGGCCTCCAGTCCACTAATATTCTTGGGTTTGTGTGCTGCAACTGGGTTTGTGACACTTCATGTCCAGCTACTGTGCCGACTACTTCAGAATCATCCAGGACTTCTTCTGACACCAAGCCTTTGGGTTTTGCTTGGGATAATTGCCCTTTTGGGAGATCCAATGACACCCAAGCTTTAGCTTCCTCACAGAACACATGAGGTTTTGAAGTTTTACAAAGCAGTCCCAAAAGCATTATGGCTCTGTGATGCTCAGGAACACTGCCAGAGGCTGGTGTCTGGATATGAATCACATTTGCAGCAAGTCATAAGAGCAAAAGATTGCTCAATTGAGTACTAAAGACGCTTATCATGAAAGGGTTGAATAATTCTGAGACTGCTGTCATCATTAAAAGTATAATTTTATGTTGAATTTGGAGAAACCACTTGTTCTATTAGTTTGTGTTGAGCTGTTAAATGGCTCTTGTTTGGTTTATGTCAAACAGCTGAACGTTTTAAATATCTGTAATAAATCTCATTTGAAATGGGGGTTGAATAATCTTTGAATTGGAATAATTAAAGACTCAGTAACAATAACCTTTTACCTCTAAAAGGCTAAAACCACACTAATATACGTGGACCTGAATAAAATGTGAAATAAAGCTCATAATTTTTTTTTTTTTTTGTGATCTAGTGAGACAATCCCGAAAAAGAACTTTAAGATCTTTATGGTAGGTCACATTAATACAGATGGAGAAACAAGTAAACAATATCTAGGGAAGAAAAGAAAGTGAAGCTTCTGTTGACATATCTTATATTGTTATTGCACTTGGTCAGTAAAAACCTTAAAATATCTTCATTTGCTCCTCAATAATCCAATCTTGTGCCAACATGTCCAATTTTCCAGCTGTACTACATGAACTCCATCAGTCACACTCAGGTATCACTAGAATAAGGCTGGTTCATGGTTATGTTTGGTGGCCCAACCTTGAAGCAGTTATTAAATCATGCCAGAAATGTCAGGACCATCAGGCTCTTCCAGCAGCTCCATTGCATCTCTGGGATTTGTATTTTTTAAAACATATTTAAACATATAGACATTTGATGTCAAATGTTTTTATAGCTTTTATACTGTAATTATATAAAATGTAATTATTATAGAATTTCTTATTTTATTTCCCCCCCCATTTATTACTACTTAAAATGTCTAAAGTCAGAATCAGGCACAAAACATTCAGCTGCAGATGATTAGAACTTTGTAGGGATTATTTTGGAGAAGACTGTCTTACCTTAGATATTTAGCTTGGATTAATCTTGATTGCTCAAGTGAGCATTAACACCATAACAACTCTCTGAGGCCTTCAGAAAGACGGTTGTAGATGCACATGAGTCTGGTGAGGGAAATCAGCCATTCCACTGTCTGCAAAGTAATTTATCAGTACAATAAACAGCCAGCATGGTCAAGTCAGGCCACCCTAGCAAATTCAGTAAAGATTTCTCCAACAATCCTAAAATCCAGGACCTACAGGTGGCAAAAGACAAGTCACAAATCTGGATACCTTGATAAGCCTGGTAACAAAAGCTTCCTCAACTGATGCGAACATGGAGGAATGACTGCTGGGAGAACAGAGAAGGATAAGACCCATGTACCCACACAGCTAGAAGACTGCTGAAGTGTAAAATAGACATTGTCAATCTTTTTATTAAAAATGCCAAAAACATACAGCAGAGTTCTGATGATGGGGCTAGGGAGAAGCTATTAGCAGGCCTCAACACCTTACTGACAATAGAGACAAGTGCTTGAGCATTTTTCTGGCAGTTGCTGATGGCAGTGGTATGGTAGTTGCATCTTGGCCTACAGTTAAACTAGTTTCCCTACTGAGATGCTGTAGTTCACGTCCTACAACTTTTATACACCTCAGGGGTAAACCAAGGGGTTGATTAGATCCTCCAGAGATGACATTATACCTTGAGGAATGGAAAACTGATCAAGCATATTTATAAGAGCATTTCTATAATAAGGAGGCAATTTTGCAGCAATAGACAACAAACATACACCAATCAAACAATTAAGAGAGTAGCAGCAGTGGATCAGGGAAGTCAATCAGAACAGGACTCATTTGCATACACTATATGTACAAAAGTATCCAGACACTCCATTTAATGAGTGAGTTCCGCTACTTTTCATCGTTTTTTGTTTAATCAGCATGAAAAAGCATTGCCAATATAATAGGACTCTCTGGAGCACCCAGGCATGAGTCTAAAGTCGTCATGCCCAATGACATCCGGTAGAAAGAGGGGTACAAAGCCCTGCAGCACTAGGCTGTGGAGCAGTGGAACTGACTTCTCCAGCTCCAGCCAATTCCTCTGGGAGAGGTTTGAGGGGCGTTTATTTATATATACCTAATCATCCATTATTAGTACCTGAATGCTGTAATGGCTGAATGCAAATGAATGTGAAACCTCACAGCAAAGTTATAAAATCTGGTGTAAGGTCTTTGACTGCAGCTAAGAGAAACACTCCATACTATTGAAAAGCAACAGGTATCAAGAGACATATCGTGTGTATCAGTCTTAAAGGCATAGTGGCAAAAACTGCCTGTTTAATTCTAAGGGATAGACTGAGGTGGCTGTTCTATGATATTGCTCCAAGAATACTTTATTGCCACCTTTCTAAAGATCTATCCGATACCTTTCGATCAAGCTGAACTGTATAGCAAAGTGAAATGTAGCATATACGTACAATAACATTGTAAAATAATACGTACAATTTATACGTACAATTTTTCATACCAAAATATCCGATACTATAAACAACCACCACAAACACACTCAGTGATGCGGCTTCTAATGATGACAGTTTCTGACACTGATTGAAGGCAGATGTGTGTGTGTGTATGTGTGCGAGTGTGTGAAAGTGGCAGTGTTATTTTTAATGCCACTTGCGTTCTTGTTTCTGTGTCGGTGGTCCAGCGTAAATTTCTGTAACTGTCATTCTGCAGGGCGAATGTGTGCCAAACCCTGACAATCAAACCTGTAGAGAAAAAAAAAACTGTCCACAGAGTGAAGGATGTTTTCAGAGAAAACAGCTCGGTTTTTCAGCTGGCTTTCATATGAATGATAGTTTGAGTTAATTAAAAAAAAAATTATTCCCCCTCCCCCGCCTTATTCTAAATGTGGTCAATCAGTTCATTTTCTCTAAGATGATTGAAAATTTTAAAAATCCAGGTGAAAATATACCCTATGCTGGTAAGCCAGCTGGCGAAGCTGGGTAACCAGCTTAGATCTTGCCCAGCATAGCAGGTGTTGTCATTAGAGTTTGATGGACTAGCTGGATCAGCATGGCCAACCTGGATAAGTTTGTCATCAAACTGATCATACTGGTTGACCAGCATGGTCAGTGGTCCAGCTGTTCCAGCAGCTTGGTCATGACGATTATGCTGGTCAGTTATCTTGGTCATACTGTTGACTAGATTAATCAGTTTAGCCATGTTAATTAACCAGTTTGGGCATGATAGTTATGCTGGTCAACTACTCTGGCCATGCTGGTTGACAAGCTAGCTCAGGCTGGTACAATAGAAAAACCACAGAACTCGTAATTAAAAACATGACTCCAAAAATAATAAATAAAAATAAATAAATAAATAAATAAATAAATAAAATCTGAAGATTTTTGCCTCTGAGAGCTAAAGTAAATTGTGTTTGCATGCACTATAGCACCCCCTAGAGGCTGATCGAGCTGATTCCTTGTGCTTGAGTAGATGAAAGGACTGCTATTTGTCAGAGTCTCTAGGCCTTACAGCTTGGTATGTGTGATTTGTTTTAAGGCAGAATAAGAATAATGCCAATGATATTAACAATAATATTAATAATTATAGCCATAAATGCCAAGTTATAGGCAAAAATACAACTCTCTACAGTTTGGGGCTGTAAGCCACACGGTTTAGTCCCTTACAATTTGTTTTATTAATAAAGATACATACTGAATTTTGTTCAGATGGACCTCGGATTTGCCACTGGAATAGTAAGCAATAGTTTTTGAACCAAAGTAAAAAAATCCAACATATGAAGACATACCATTTGTTAAAGCTGATAAAGCTGGTTGACAAGCTGGTCATACTGATGGACCAGCGTGGTCAGGATGGTCATGCTGGTCAGTTCTTTGATTTAGGCATACACATTTCATGATGCTAAACGGTTAGGAATAGGCTTCCATTTCTTGTTACCAACATTAGCCTCATACGTCCAGTGCTAAATCCAATAAAGCTCTTCAGACTCCAAACATGTTTCCTCAAAGCTCAGTGTATGCATCACAAGCTTTAGGAAGCAAAGGAAAATGTGAAAGGGCAGAGGAAATGAATGTGAACCTCAAAAGTAGCCTTCTGCACACACACACACACACACAGAAGCACACAAGCCGAAGCCTGAGTGGGGATAATAAGTTCAGAGGGAATAAATGTAAATACAGCTCTGCTCCTATCAAGCTGATGTTGCCCTCGTTTTAAAAACCAATCAGAAATGACAATCTCATTAAACAGTCATTCCGGCATTCCGCAGGCAGGGCGAGAGCTGCTGGGGCTCCAGATCCGGCTAAAGGAAAAGTCTTTAATTGAAACGCCCGAACTCTGCGACCTTGAGTGTTAATCCTGAACATTTAGCTTCTGTCTCTGATCAAACAGAGAATGAAAACCGCGCTTCAATTCCAACACCAGTGAGTCTCTCTCTCTCTCTCTCACACACACACAGAGGTGTTGCACTGGCAAACTATTGGTAAATCTTTCTCTCTCTCTCTCTCTCTGTCTCTCTCTCCATGTTTTCAGCATTAGAAATAAATGCTATCTGTCATTATCAGCGAAAGAACAGCTGCCATTGGCCTAAGCCCAGTCCATCTGCCTCTCTGTTTAGTGCTCCGTTTCTGACCCAAGAATTCATCCAATTCATCTTTCCGAAAATAAAATTTGACGTCTCGGTTTTCGCAATCATGTTTCATTTGGTTTATATCGAGCAGTGTGACATAAAATACAGGGATTATTAGAGGGGGAGGGAAAGGGGGAGGGAAGGAGGGAGGGAAGGAGGGAGGGAGGGAGAGAAAAAAGAATTATAGAGGAAAAGAGATAGACAGAGAGGAGAAAAAGAGAGAACAGATAGATGGACAGACAGACAAAGAGAGGCAGGAGGACAAGCGAAAGATAAACACAGAGAAGAAGAGGGAGGGGGTAGAACAAAAGACAAAAGGGAAAGATAGACAGACAGAGTGAAGAAAAGGGCAGAGATTATAAATAATAACATTAATTGATGGTATCATTATTACATAAACATAAACAATCACACATGTAATGCATTAACTTCTCAATTTTCAAGGCTGCTTTCTAAACTCTACATGTCAGGTCCGTCCGTTCAGTCACTCCACACTGACAGGCTCTGATTAGTCTTTGTTATTTGACGACTTTGTTATTGAACTGCTATAATCCACATAATTACAGGATCTAACAATAGAAAATCAATTGCATTACCATAATCCTCCATTTACTCATCATTTCACAATGATCATATCGCTATCCCACTCCTATGAACCTTCATTTGTGTTCAGCTGTTGATTCACCAATACTGATGAATATCTGATGGCCTTTGTGTATGCGCGTGTGTATGTGTGTATAAACTAGGACCACACAATAAATCATTTCAGCATTGTGGTACAAAAGCCAAATTCACACTGTTCTTCTTTTCTATGCCATATCTACCAGAGGCTGATTATATCTGCCCTGATATCATTTATTGTACTCTGATCTTGGCCACACAGCCATTGTTCACATGCTGACATCATCTGAATCATCGACTCTGGGTGAAATTTGGTGAAATCTGGTGAAAAATCCCTCATAAACGTCTGAATGCAGATTTCAGGAAAGCTGGAATGTCTGTCCATAGATCCACCCATTCATCATCTTATTTGCTTCTTCCTGGTCAGGGTCGCAGTGAGTCCCAGAGCCTGCCCAGAACCATTGGGAGAAAAGCAGGAATCCCCCCTGGACATTGCCGCAGTGTCTTGCAGGGCACCCAACCCATTCACTCACACCTATGGACAACTTGGCATAGCCAATTCACTCATGTGGATTTTTGTGAGAACACACAGAGGAAACCTGCACAGATACTGGGAGAACACATCAAGCTCATCACAGACCCACAACCCCAGGCCTCTGGATGTGCTACCTGTGCCATCACCATGCAATATCTATTGGAATGTATAGTTTATAGTTATATACACTAGAAACGTTGTATGTTGTATAGGTTTTTTATATATGCATATTTGCACTATTCTTGCTGTAAATATGGCTGTATAACTCTATACTACATGGTTTCCTTTTATTTGTTTATTTATTTAAGACTGCTATATGAGCTATGACCTGGTTGGCTGCCCTATGCTGTGCCATACTCAAAAAACAGTCTGGGCTGAAATGTCAAACAACCCTTTAAGTTCTGATTGGTCTCCTTTAGCAACTCCTTCTGGATCCTTTGGAAAGCTGTAATGATCCATTTGCTTTCAGACAGCCAGTAGCAGCACCATGTTTAATCATTTTCCCCCACATCTTCCACTCCATTAACTCTGCTACAGGCTGCCTCTAGAAACAGCACTCATTACTTTAACGGGAATGGGCGTGGCCGAATGAACGTGACAGAGAATAAGCAGGGTTAAACAACACAGAACGGGTGAGGCTAAATTGCAGTACACTCAGTGGGCGGGGCTAAATGGTTTCAGGGGTAACTGAAAGGACAGTTAAATGGGAATGTGTTTATGGGCGTGATATTAAAATACCATAAATTCCATATTGTGAATTGTATATTGTGAACCTCTCTTTAACTCTCCTACATAAAATTATTAATAAGAAGGACCCGTTAAACCATTCATTCAGTGAATAAATGTGTAAAATGTTGTATTTAGTTTTATTCATTATTTTTACTGAGATTAAAAAGATGAGCCATTCATTCAGCAATCCAGACAAATGGTCGCTTTTCATTTCATTAAAATTCTTATGTTAATTCATTATGAGGGTTAACTTGAGACCAGAGTAGGTGATTTTGAATAAACCAGTGTAAGCTAGTCCCTTTAGTCTACCCACCAAAAAACACAAACACACATCATTGGAAAGAGGTGCGCTAAGCAGCCGTGCTTCAAAGATGTGGAAAGTGAAGAATCTCTCATAACTACAAATAAACAGAAAAGAGCTAGTTAGTTACTTCACCTCACTTGTAAAACACCCTGTTCAAAGCCAGTATAGACTAACATGAGACAAATACCATCAAACCACACATGCTTAACACTCTAATGCAGACACCGCTGAACCTATATTGTGATAATAGCCCTGGACAAGGCTGAGTCACATGTGCAAAGCTATCGGTGGGTTATATGGTAACAATATTACATCACAACATTTTCACAATACATGATATTTATGACGATATGTGTAATTGAAGACAAAATGCATTGGTAGCAACAGATTCCTAAAAACTACCATGCAAATACTCTCCCATACTTCATGCAGTGATTTTTATTCATACTGTTCTGTACTGTTCAGACTAACTACACTACTGTTTGCACCGAAACGTGCAGTTGATCAGTTCTTTAAGCACTGACAATATCCCTGATATACTTAGAAAAGCATTTTGTGTATCAAATTTTATGAAAATATCAGCTCAGAGACACACAAAGACAGCAATGTAAGTAAACCCAAATGTGTTTTAGTTACACGTAAGTAACTGCTTCTAACCCTGTGTCTCTAGTGTGAGTCTCTGGCTCTCGCTTCGTGGCCGGAAGGCTAACATCCTCACTACTGGCTCCAGCTATTTAGGCCAGCATCCTCCCTCCCTGAGCTGTGCTTTTTAAGCTGCTGAGTGCACCCTCATAACAAGGGACTCTGTCTTAGTCCTACCACAATACACACACAGATAAAATAACATACAGTCCATTTATATTACATTTACATTTAAGGCATTTAGCAGATGCTCTTATCCAGAGCGACTTACAAAAGTGCTTTGCTATTTACTTAAGAATAACCTCAGCTAGTTTGAAAAGGCTAAAAACTCAAAGATACCTCTAAGTTTAGACACTACTAAACACAAGTCAGTAAAGTGACCACTCTACTATTCATCCAAGTACTCTCGGAAGAGGTGGGTCTTGAGTCTGTGTTTGAAGACAACGAGCGACTCTGCCGTTCGGACACCCAGGGGAAGCTCGTTCCACTACTTGGTACCAGGACAGAAAAAAGTCTGGACGGCCGTCCACTATATTGAACATTTCCGCTCTAAATGCGCAAGATTACAACGTTATTAGTGATGTTTAAATATTGTTTTTGCAAGAATAATATTTTAAACACCTCTCTAAGGTGGGAGTTTCTGTTTTTTGTTTTTATTATTATTATTTCATTCAAGTAATTAGCGAGAGAGACGGAATGTGCAGTACGCGGAAGTGGCCAATATTGGGAAGGGCCATTGTTAGGAGACTAACTGCTAGCTAGCTTACATCTTCAGCTTAGCTGACATTAGCTTTAGACTAATACATAATGTTATGCTATGCAAACTCTGCTGGCTACATAATTCAGGAGAATAACAAAACAAACCAGATAATTGCCTGCCCAACAGAAAAATAGCAACCTTGCTGTTGCTTTCCAGGCCTTTCAACTCTCTCAGGTTTCGCCACAGATGGAAAGCCTTTCAGCACACCAATGCTCTTTTTGTTTGAAGCCTCCTCTACTGCTGTCTTTCTTTTCTTTCTTTCTTTAGCAGTGAAAGCTGTTGTAGGTACATTGTGCAACTTTCTCTGGCATTCTTGCAAACAGAGCTTGACTTTCAGCTGTGTGTGTGTGTGTGTGTGTGTGTGTACAGACACCCCACGTGCAAATGAGTACACATGCATGCAGAGCAGGCGCATGTGGGCAGGTTGTGAGGTAGGGAGAAAGACAAACAGGTAGGCCATCAAATCATTTCAGTTGGATCATGTTCATTATTTAACACTAATGCTAACACACACACACACACACTCTAGAAAACCCCAATCCCAGCACATTCACTCACTATAAACCAGTTACTTTACATCAGTATTCAACATACAACAACAGATATCAGTCCAATCCAGTACCACACACAAAGAGATTAGACTGCAGTGTTTTAAAGGAACTGGGAGCTGATTGGTCAGGGAGGAGAGTCAGACTGGACTTATAAGATATTGAACACTATAAAACAGTAATTTTAAGATATCAGTCCAGAATGTCTCATTATAGAAACTGCTACTGATAATGAAGGGATTTTACTGCAGTATTAACCAACAGCTTATCTGCTTATCTATCTATCTTATCTGTTTTATCTATCTATCTATTATCTATATCTATATCTATATATATACACACAAAGATCTGATCGGGTCGGCATCAGCTCATACTCAGCATCAAGAGATCAGTGGGCAAAATAACCCTACCTAAAATAAATCACCTACTCTTAACTAAAACCCAAGTAACCCCTCACTCATTTCCGTAGATCATACAGCTTCTTAATAGCCAGCGATGACACATCTCAGACTTAGACTGGATCACACTCCCGTTCAGCTTTGATCACAGAGGTGCTGAAAAAAAAAAAGTATTAATGTCTCAAAGATTGAATTAATTAAGCAGATAATGTGTCTCAGGCATCGTAATGCAGATTAATCACCAAAAGCTTTAGAGTATAAAAGAAATAAATAAATATAGAAAGGGCTGCGCGGCCTTAAATGCTGTTTATTGAGAAATATTAATGACTGAGCAGCCGACACAAAGGCAGAAGATGAATGAGACAAGTGGATTCTCTTCAGTGAGATTCTATTACGCCATGACCCTAATCTGCACCTTTTCATTACGCCATTCCCTGGATATTACTCATTCTGTCTTGTTGTAGGCCTCAGTGTTCAGAAATGCAATGAAAACGGTGACTTTCCCACCCTGGCTTCCCCTTCAGCTCTTTAGGAGGTGGGGTGAAGAATCTTCTTTATGGATACAAAGCAGTTTAGAGGAGTTTTGGAACAGATGCATCTCCATAGTCGTAGAGGTAACTTTGCTTTTACAGGTAAAGAGATATATCCGAGACAGGCAGTGGCCGAAGTTTTTAAATATCTGCCATGCTGCCCTCTAACAAAATAACCCCCTAAAATCACGACCTCTTGTTTTCTTTCTTAGGATGCACCCAGAAATTCAATTTTGTTGATACGCTAATAATCTTTGATCATTAACAGCGATCCACAATGTTCACACGGCTGAAATCTGATCTTTTCAGATTTCAGGTGACCAAATCTGGTTGGTACTGTCTGACTCAAGTCACATTTGCATTCACATCATTGCATTCACATACTAATTAAGTATGCAGGATGCAGGCTGGTTGCATTTATGAGCTTAGATGCTGATGTCTACCATTACTTAATAACTACTTAAACTAGCTAACAAACCAATCACTTTATATCTCACACTATAGCTGCACTTTATTTGAGCTACAACATATTCAGAACACAACATTAGTGCAGGCTGACCTACACTAATGTCAGATAAGGTTGGTTAACAGGCTGATAAACATTTCCAGTAATATTCAGAAGTTTATTAAAGCAGTCATCGTAAAAGAAAATTGAAAAAACAAAACAAAATCATAAAAAAATTGTTACTTATGTGCATTTTTTTTCCATTCAGACATAAATATGTGCTTATTTGAGAAAAATATCACCTATTTTTTACACTTTGTTTAGTTCCATTCAAGCTTATCGTGGCATGTTGCTTTTTTTTAACAGCTCACAGCTTAAGACAGACGTTTCCAAACTGTCATTCCAAGACTTGGCTGTATCAGCTTTTACTCAGTTCACAGTGCACTGTTCTTAAACTCAACAAGAAATTACTATAAATATGAACAAAATAATGACCTTCATTTGTTCTGTAGTCATCTCTAATATTCAGTATAAACACATCATGTCAGCTACAGGGCTAGGTTTCCCTCTGTTGTTGGTTTGTGACTATCACATGAAACTGATCTGAGGCTGCTCTGTATCTGATCAACTTTACTGTTAGCTTCACAGGGGGTATTATTTTTTGGGAAATATCCACTCAGTGAAGACACACAGGGTTATTTTTGCGATAGAATGTGATTCTAGGGGAAAATATGGCATTTTACATTTTACTTGCCAACATGAGCAATCACTGTCCTAATTTCAAGGTGGAACCCACGCTTGTATAATTTGGTTCTGCATTATGTTCATCAATCTTTGTACACACCTGAAGGCTATATGTACCGTGTATTCTCTGTACAGCTTTCAGGTGGCGTGTAGTAGCACATATATTCATACCGAACTGCCACTGTACAGCCCCCAAGTAATTATACTCATGAGTACACATGCAGAATAATTTAGCCTTAACTTTACTAAATATGCTTCGGCTAACAATAAATGGTAGCTAGGAAGCATCAATCAGCACAATGCCATTTCCATGCTGTTAATGACTTTCTGTTTGGGACCAAATGAGTCAATTAAAGAATCAGAAGAGTCACCAAATTACATGGAGCTCTGAGCTGATGCTTAAAATAAGCACACCTTTCAAAAAGCTTACAATTTATAGGCATTACATAGCGTCCAAACTGAGGGACTACATCATACACTGAACTGAACTGAACACTGTGAGCTGTCCTCACACTCAGCCAAGGTGACTTTGAGAGGAATTAATTAAGCGCCTGTTTGTATTGGTTGGACCCTTGACCTCTGTCGGCTCCTGCTGGAACGTTAAAAACCTGGTGCGTCCTGAAGGGCCCGGCGGCCCACCTGCACTCAGCGCTAAACATACACTGACACACAACAATCTATCAGCAGTGGCTCTAAATACACACATACACACACATAGCTCACAAGAGAATTTTAAGTAAATACCCTGAACTGAAACTCCACTGTGGATTTAACCAATACATGGGGGTTAACCCTTAGAAGTCTTTTGCTGTCCTGTGTAAGTGTGGTTCTGTATAGTTACTTAATGAGTCACATTCACAATCAGTTTACATTCTGGATTGGAGTGCTTGAGTCTACACTGCACTCTGGCTTTCTTACTGTTTGATAAAAAAATATATATATTTATTAATAGAAATATAATAATGGCTAATGGATATGATAAGAACAGCATGATTAATGTTGAATGATCATGCTATTAATTCTTAATTCTCTGTGCCAAACATACAACAATAACCAATTCATATTAGAGTTTCTCCTCATGTACTTCAAAGAGATAGAGCTACAAGTGAGAAATAATCCCAGCATGATGTTATTGCCGTTGGCGATTGTGACTAGCTGAAATCCTGGCATTTTGGACTCCCATGCCCAACCTTGTTTGTCTTAGCAACACCAAAACATGCCAAAGTGTTGTAATCTTTAGCTGTGAACATAAATAAAAGGAAAAAATATCTAATATCAATTAATAATTTCAGAATTGTGAACATGGGACACCAGATCAGTCAGAATAGCATTATTTTAAATTCATTTAAGCAGAATCCAAAAAGTCAGCTGTGTTTTTATGAAATACAATGACCAGTAGGATCCACCTGGGTAGTGCAATCTCACTGAGAAATACTCTGCACCATCTATTTGCATAATAATACATGTCTCCCCACCTCAGTCACTGTCAGAGTGTTGTCATCCCCCCCAGGCTATCTTACCTTGTGTGTTCATCTAGATTCTATATTATGGTTAACTGTCTGGCCTCAGTGTTGGAGGCTATAAAAGCAAGTCACCATTTTCCCTGCTGATGCACATTCAAACTGAGGATTAAAGTGTCAACATTTGGCAAGATTGTAAACATTGAGAAATCAGTTAACAATGAATGGAAGGATAAACTAGTTTAAATGGAATTTGAGTATTGAAGAATTTCAATTATCAGCCTTTCAGCAAGCCTAAAATCACCCACAAAACATGTGGGCTTCTGTCGTTTTGGGCAGGTCTTTGCATTAAACAGAATCATTAGAGCATACACAGACAAATCTGAGAAATAAAACAGTAATTTAAAATTGCATTCTGGGAGATCATAGATGACAGATACAGGATGATGGATTAAAAGCAACATTATGTAACAATTGTGCCTTAAAATAACAGTTTTAAAATAATTTTGTTGGTACAATGACTAGTCTTGCCTGAAACGTAACTTTGGTGGAGTCCTCTTGTGAGAACTGCCTGTCAAATCCTGTAATATTACTGTATCACCTCAGGCCACAGGCTTCTGTAACTCCAAAAGCTGCTTCTGTATGTCTCAGCTTGTCAACAAATGCACGTGTGCAGGTGTCCATGATAGGGAATTCAAAGTGTGATTTGTATTTACGAGAGAGGTGTGAAAGTGAATTACACTCTTCAACTGTGTATAAAGTATCCCAAAATATAAAGTCTCACATAATGCTGCTTTAAGGCTGAAAACTGTTTTTTTTGGGGGGGATACTATAGAAGAGCCCTGTGTAGTGAAAAGGCTCTTTATAGTGCTATTTTTGTAAGTAAGATATGTGGTTTAGTAGAACCGTGAAATGATCTACCCACATACATATATACATATATATATATATATGTATGTTTTGACAATGGTTATGTCAGTGTTTTGCAGCAGAGTTCAAGTGTTACCAATATATATATATATGTTATGTCCAGTAATTATGTCCAAATAATATAACAGCAAGATTTTGCCATTACTGATTAATAGACATATTTATTTCTTTTTAAAATAGCCTCTTGGGTGACATCTTCTAAATTATAGGTTGTTCTAGTCCATGCTGATATGCTGCTTGTGCTTGCTTCTTATAACCCAGCAGAAGAGGTTTCATGAAGAGTAACAATCAATAGGTTAAAGTGCATGTGATCCCTAACAGCAGATCAGACCGTTTTCTCTACAGAGGACTGACGCATGTACTCCGCTTTGTGCTGTTGTTACAATGTTGTGGGCAAGCAAGTGCAAAACTGTACATGAGCATACACAACTTCTGTGCCTAATGAAGATTAAATGAATGTGGTATAAATAATTTATGATTTGCATATTTGAGGCCGTTGGAGACATGTGGGGTGTTCAGTGGTGCAGTGATTAGAATGACAAGAAAGAATCTACACTTCTTAAAGCTTGATCACATATATTCCACTTCTGGCCACTAGGGGTGTGAAGCCTACTGATACAATATAATGATTGTATAAAATTATGTTTCTATGATGTTTCTATGATTAAGCACAAGCTTAATCTGCAAACTTTAGTGCGCTAACCCTTTCTTTAACGCAAATCTTATGAACTTTGGTCCCAACTTCCACCCCATAGGTCACTCTCTTTATGTAGTCTAGTGACGCATTAGCGGCTTTATTTAGCGAAGTAAACACAGCGTCACTACAGTTGAGCTCAGAGGGTAGATTACACTTTAATTATGCTGAAATATGGATGAATCTCATAACTAACTCTCATTCTCTTACACACACACACACACACACACATACAGCTGCTCCTCTCTTAGCTCGCTTTATCCAGCCCAATGACTGATCCATCCAATTATCTCTTAAAAAGTTGTTGCAGCATTTTCTCTACTAAAGCTTCTGTGTCCGAGCTTCATCGTGTTCGAGGCTAAAGTTCTGAGATATTACAAGAAAGAAAAAAAGGCAGTTTATTAGACATTGTTGTCCTGCCCCAAAGTTTTACATGCTAGCATTGTATTTTCACAGAATATTGTTGTGATTAATGTGATTAAATTTTTTAATAGATTGACACCCTTAATATACATAGATACATATTCTGTATATACACAGTCATTTGGAATGAGTTCAGAGATGAACTCGGACTGGGACAGGAGCCACATGAAGGGGTTTGCTAGATGTATTAATAAGCGAGCACACCGCTAACTTTGTGGGACGCACCAGCATCACTACCAAAGGCATTTGGTAGGCATTTGGTAGGTCATGGGTCAAAGGACCAGAGGAGAGGGTTTTGAATATTTGAATATAAGCACACTATATGGACTAAAGTATTGGGACACACCTCTTAATTTCTAGTGTTTCATTCAGTCCCATTGCCACAGGTGTATAAAAGCGGGCATGTAGCCATGTAGCCAGCCTGCCACACATTAGTGAAAGAATGAGTGATTCTAAAGAGCTCACTGAACTCCAGTGTGGTACTGTGATAGGATGCCACCGTTGCAACAAGTCTGTTCGTGGAATTTCTTCCCTTCTAGTTATTCCGTAGAATATCTATAGACATCCACTCTTTCTACATCAGTATCTGACCTCAGAAATGCTCTTGTGGATGAATGGGCAAAACATCCCCAAAGGCATACTGCCTGCCTAGATAAGTGGAGGTTGTTCCTAGCTGCAAAAAGGGGGGAACTCCAAATGAATGCCCATGGATTTAGAATGGGATGTCATAAAAGCTCCTGTAGGTGTAATGTGTAGGTGTTCCAAAAATGATATTAAAAATGGGTCTAGAAATGTCCTACATTGACATATTTGAACATTAAAGGCAAGCCAGCTAGTTGCAGCAGTTAGCTTATTGGTCTTTAGTTTGTTAAGGACACGCTGTTATTCTTGGTGCATGTGTCCAGTCATGTTGTGTAGCAGTAGCTGTTGTGTTAGAAATGCTAGTGATGCAGTTTTCATGTGAGAAAAAAAGAAATCTGTCTTCAGGCAGATGCAGCATGCATGGCTTTAATCCTGTGCTTTTTCCTACACAGCGTATAATAAGCTGGATGTCCTTCTGCAGTCCAGCACTGTGGGAGGCAGCAGCATTTTGCCTTTTCAAAGGATTATAAAGAAACGACTGCTTTAAATGGAGAAGCGTGTCATGGTGCCATCTGTGTCAACACTAAAGTGATGAATTGCAAAAATAGGAGACGTCCCCTCTAGCTTCACTTTCCAGGAAAAGTCAAGGCCACTGAAGTCACTCCCTCACTCAAATCATTCAGAACACTTCTTTATGCTAACTCTTAGAAGTCACAGTTATGGTCAGAGATTACTTTTCCCTTGTAACTTATGGAAACAAGCAGAGAAAGTCTGTGCAAAGTGCAGATTCGAAACTTTCGATCCATACCACGAATGTAATTGTAAATAGAAGAGCTGATGTTTTATTATGATTTGAAAAGGAAAAAATGTTATTGTTCTGTTTACAGTAAACAATTATTTACATGATTTTTTACATCAAAACAAATAAATGCTTAATACTGTCACAAATATATAGAATATACATTGTATGCAATCATTTTAAATGAGTCCTTCAAATTCCCTAAGGCATATGGTTAACATTATATTAGGAAAACCACTACAATGAAGCAGGCTTAAGTATGTAATATCTTAACATACAATGCTAAAAATGAATAAATATTTAAATATTAGTTAATAAAATATACATGTTTGTATTAACTATTGTATTAATAAACAATTTTCTTCTTAAATTAGGTTAGAAATAAAATGATGTATTTCTAAATAGTGCAGCATTTTCTGTTGCTCCTTAGTTACTTTTACAGCAATTTTCAATTCTCTTCCTCTATAAAAAATATTTTTAAAATTCCAGAGCCTTTTGAGATCATTTTGATGTCGGAACTGACATGATCAGCGTCTCTTTGACCACATGGTCCAAATAGCGGTAAGATAATCTACCTTCTATATACTAAAACATTTTTACTTTCAGGTCGTGCTTCTCGAACCCAATGTTTCAACCCTGTTCCTACTTTCATATTTGTTGATAGTACAAAAATATCAGATGTGAAAATGCATCATATAGTGTTTGCTAGCACAACATGGCATTAGCCATCCGACTACAAAATCGTTGTTTGGAGAATAATTGTCATAAATATTAGGAGGTACTTATTCCTGAGAATAACTGGAATAATGCTACAAATTATTCAGTAGCTACTTCAAGTGATGATGTAGGAACTGCTAAAATATGTAGTAATTACTAGCAAACTCATCTGCAAGGCTTTCGCAAGTAACTCGACCTGGCGGTCTGCCCAGTATGAGTTCTATTGTTCTAGATGGTGACCCTTATCCAGCAACTTAGCTGTATGTTCATCTAAATGGTCATGCAGATTCCTCCTGTACAACATCCGGAGAATTCGACCCTTCCTCTCTAGAGAGGCCGCCCAGGTGCTTGTTCAGTCTCTCGTCACTTCAAGACTTGACTACTGCAACTCTCTTCTGGCTGGTCTCCCTCCGCGCACCATCAGACCCCTACAACTTATCCAGAATGCAGCGGCACGGGTCGTCTTTAACGTTTCTAAACTTAGTCATGTCCCTCCACTGCTGCGTTCTCTTCACTGGCTTCCCATAGCGGCTGCCCACATCAGATTCAAAACCCTGACTCTGGCCTACAAAGCCAAGACTGGACCAGTCCCTCCATGTTTGATGGCAATGGTCAAAAGCCGATCTGCACCAAGAGCCCTTTGAGCTTCAAGTACGGCTCGGCTCGACCCGCCATCCCTCAAAATCCACGGAAGACAAGCGTCCAGGCTTTTTTCTGTCCTGCACCGAAGTCACCACTGTCTTCAAACGCAGACTGAAGACCCTCCTCTTCAGAGAATACTTGGGCGAATAGCAGAGTGGTCACCTTACTGAATTGAGTTTAGTAGTGTCTTAACTTAGAGGTATCTTTGAATTATTAGTCTATTCAAACTAGCTGAGGTTTTTCTTGGGTAAATAGAGAAGCACTTTTGTAAGTCGCTCTGGAGAAGAGCTTCTGCTAAATGCCTTAAATGTAAATGTAAATGTACAGAACAGTGTGGGGAATCAACAGGCAAGAACTGAGCGGACAAGATCAGATCAAGAATCATGTAGTATTGTTTATGACGATGAGCATTTTTTCAACTTACAGTAAAGCCATTGTTACATTCTGTCACCTGCAGCTTCAGTTGCTACATAAGATGGCAAATAACTTTTGTAAATTTTGTTTGTTTACAGTCTCAAAAATTGCAGCATTCCGAATTTGCTGGGACATATGTTATAATGAGGTTATCTGAGGAGACAACAAAGGGGATCATTTCCACAGTTTTAGCAAATAACTAGAAAACCCCCTCCATAGCAGTGTATTTCAAGTATGCCTCCTAAAACACACAGAGCTTAAACAAGCAGGGCAGCAGTGTGCAGCCGGAATGACCGACAAACCTACGACGATTAACAGGTGCTACTGTGTTTTGGCCATTTTTTTTGGGGGGGACACACTGCATACTGGGGAAACTAGCTCACTGATACCTGATTGCTGTGTCATGTTCGAAGTTGAACCGCACCAACCAGGGACCAGCGAGGGCAAATCTAACTGGTGGGGTCATACTGGCGAATAGGCTAAATTCACCCTCAGTACTAAAAGCACCTTTAATTACAATTGTGTGTGTGTGTGTGTGTGTGTGTGTGTGTGTGCCCTGCCTGTGGAAGCAGTACCAGGCTGTGGATTACATGTCAACTCTGCCAGTGTCCTGCTGCTCCAGCTATTGTCACATTGCTAATCGCATTATTCACGCCGTCCTCTCTCTCAGCGAGCTGCATAATCACTTCTCATTGTTTCTGCAGCACAAAGACATGTGACTGTTTACAAAAGGGAAAGAAGGGCCTTATCAGATGGAAGAGTAAATGCATTGTGTCTTTAGTGCAGGTTGGTGAGTGATTCGTTACAGAAAGCAGCAGGCTAACGTCCGTCTGTCTGCTGCATTCTCCTCACTTAAATTCACCTCTAGCCTTGGTCTCTCTCTCACTCTCTCTCAATCACTCTCCCCCCAGAAGCGTGCTGAGATAGTACCCCAAGAACACAGAGAACGACTGGAATAAAATAAGCTAAAACAATACGCCAGTATTCCAATAAATGCGCCTCATGCAGTTTATCCCTTTTTTGTTTTTTTGTTGTTGTTTTTTTCTGGCAAAGCGCTGCGGGAGGCTGATTGAAACGGCCACTTAGGCAAAGCGATTGCAAGTGTGTAGATTACTGTTATTATGCTAAATTTGGACAAATTTGTTTTGTATTTTTAGCATGGCTCAAACACAAAAGCAGCGGTCTAAGTAGTAAACAGCCTGAGAGAGTGTTTTGGGGAAGTATGACATGACTGGACACTGACTATTTATCTTTTTTGTAATCTATTGTTTATGTTTTGCTTAAATTAGAATTCTACTCTTGGTGTATTTCAAATGTTTTGGAAATTGTATGTCTCAGCTTAAATGAAATTGTAAACACTGTAAATGAGGGTCATTCTCAATGTACTCCTAAATAAATAAAGGTTGAATTGAACAAAATTGAAAACCTTAAATATTTGAATAAGTCTGTTAGTATTTGGACAGTGACATTTTATATATAGCTCTGGAAAAAAAGACT
Source organism: Salminus brasiliensis (assembly GCF_030463535.1). Classification (NCBI taxonomy): domain Eukaryota; kingdom Metazoa; phylum Chordata; class Actinopteri; order Characiformes; family Bryconidae; genus Salminus; species Salminus brasiliensis. Next base: position 16,655,960 of record NC_132884.1, on the reverse strand, counting down.
ATTTAGAGCATTTATTTGCAATAAATTTAGGACAACTGCTCAAATACAACTGCTCAAATAATGAAAATAAATTATTATAATAATTTAATAATTATAATGCACAGAAATTATTATTCAAATTTAAACAATACAGTACTAATATTTCAATATGGTTAAACAGCCCTGACTGTCAATCACAGCACTCTCCACTCTCGTCTTTTAAATTGCTGTTGGGTGAATTGAACTATGCCATTCGTAGTCTGCAAATTTGGGTAACTCAGCTTTGTTTTATGACATGCCTGGAATAAAATGGCTGCCAGACACGTAGAGATACAAATAATAATAATAAAAATATATATAATAAGTGGTCTCTTATTTTTTTCCAGAGCTGTATATATAGCAATTAGTATCTTAATGAAATGTAGAATTTTAGTTTTAAAGCAACCTGGAAGAATGGTGTCTCTGTCATTGCCACTACGTGCCCAGAACACTGCAGTTGGAAAGTTGGAAGATACCTCTTGCGAGAACTGTGTAAATGCACATTTCTAGCTGTTCATGAAAAGTGTGAGGAGGGATTCCACTCTCCACATATGGCAATTCTCTTAAATGCTGCTTTACCAAAAATATTTAGCAGTTACAGCCATTTTTACAGTCATTTTTTACCCAGTCCCTCACTCAACATTACGAAGTGCCACCTTTTCAAGCCCCTGTTGACCTTCCTACACTTCCTGGTTTCCGTGAGAAGATTTGAAGTAGATCCAGCCAAGAGTACTATCCTTCTGAAAATGTGAAGGCTCTTCAGGAATTCCTGAGATTAGTGGTCTGGAATTACAAATTGGCCTTGATTGAGACCTTAAAAAAGTGGGCTTATGCGCAGGTAAAGTTTAATATCATGGCTAAAGTGGAGTTGCACTGCCCTGGTGATTGTTTGGTGGGAGAGTTAATGTGTGGTGTGTAAATAAAGGGGTTGAGGTCAAATCCTTAAAAATTGGGTCACTTGTCACACAAGTATACAGCAGGCCTCCTTTTAAAAATTACAAACCCTTCACAGACTAGTCGGCCCCAAATGCCTTAGTGTGTAGCTGGATGCAGCCTTAATTAAGCTTATTTAAGGTCTGACCATTACAACATGTGTTGTCTGATCATCTATGCTCTAGGGGGCAAATAAAGATGGGGGATGGGGGTGTGGGTGGTAAATAGGTGAATTACCTTTCTTGTCAAGCTATCAGTTTTAACAGCAATGATAGACTATAATGAAAGTGAGGCTCAAGGGGGCGGGGTTTGGGAGGGGGATTAATAGAGCTGTAACCTGACCCTGTGGAGGCTGCAGTGAGAGGATGAAGGTCAGTCTCAAGGTTTCGTGGCAGTCCCCGCTGCTCCATAAGTGTCCTGCTTTAATGTGTGTCCCGCTGGAGGCTAGCGGCGCGCTAAACATCCGCTTAATCCTGCTCCTGACACGCAGTCAGATGGAATAACGCGTGATGGAGTCTCTGCAGGGTGAGTGTTGATGTGGGGTGCGTAAAGGCTGCACTGTCGCTGCGGATACACATCAGCCGGAGTCTGCCTGCGGAGTGTTTCCGTCTCTGATTGGGTGATTAGCTAATAGGAGATAATGTGGCCCATCAGGCCGCGGGCTGCAACCGAGGAGAGACGAGAGAACAGTGTCTGACCATTACTGTCATTCAGAGGCAAAACACTGTAACAGAGGATGACTCAAGACGAAGAGATGAGTTTGCTGAGTTTTATGTATCAGACTTCTCCGGAAATCGTCATAATTGGCCGTGCCAGGCACCTCCCACAAACATTCTGTAGCTACTGTGGTTGGCTGGACAAGCTTTACAGATCAGATATCTCAGACAATAAAGCAAAAGTGCCAGTGTTAGACAACTTTCAATTGTAGCCCTGATGAGATCAACTCATACTCAATTTACACACATTCAAAACTATAAACAACAAAAACACAAGAAATATTGGTTGGAGGAGGTGACTCAAAACCTAAAAGCCAAAAACCATGTACACACTCCTGCCTGGAAATAAGCCATTCACACAAAAGTAGCCCTAAGAGGTCAAACAGAGAGTTCATGCAACTGACATTGAAGTCCAAATGCTTGTGGACACCCCTTCTAATGAATGCATTCTTCTTACTTTAAGGTGCACCCATCACTAACACAGATGTGTATATGCACAGCTTGTCTAACCCCTGTAGAGAATTATTGCCAAAAGAATAGGACTATCTGAAGCAGTTAAACATGAACCTACTGGTACCCATTAAGCTGTGGAGCAGTGGAACTGTGTTCTCCGGAATGTGATGATCCAATACTTGAGTTGGGATGAGTTGGGGTGATCATCCAAAGATCCTGACCTCACTAATGCTCTTGTTGCTGAATGCAATCAAATCTTCACAGCAATGCTTCATAGTCTAGTAGAAAAGCCTTCCCTGACAGTGTCCAAAAAGAGCTTAAACTTGTCCAGTGACAAAGCCAAAACCAGGAGAAGCAAACAGAGATCCAGGCAAAAAGCTACCACTTGCCAATGCTAGCTTTTAACATCTCTCCGTTGTACACTCTCTCAAAAACCTAACCTAAGGAAAACTTTAGCATTAGTACCGGCTTATTTTTTTACTGGCAAGCCAACCATAGGGAAGCAATTGGGGGCAAGGCTAAAAGCTAACCCAGCTACAATCTCTTCAAGCTGTTGACAGCATATCATGCTGAAAGCTTGCAACACTATCCAGTAGGTTAGACTTGGTAATAAACAATAAGACAGTGTGAAAAAACTGGAGGTTTGTTACACATTTACAAATTTAAAGGTTCTTCATACTCATACCTTTCCATTACAAATAAGGTTCTTTATGGACAATTTACAATACCTTTATTTTTAGGTATATAAACCTAAAAGTTAGAAAATTTGTGTTTGGTAGATTATTGCTTGTTGATTATTGATTGTTGTAACAATGCTTTGTGGCAATAAATCTTATACTGTTGGTAAGCCTGTAAATTTCCCCTTTTAGATGGAGCCACATTTGTAAGGAACATGCATTTGTGGGCAATATAAGGCCAAGTTACATACAATTGGGGATGTCAATGACAGGCCGCAAAGTGGGTGTCCATAGAAGATGACACCCCAAGTAAGTTCCCTCACTCTGTCAGCACTTAGGGACTATAGGCTGTCTTCTACAGATTTGCAGTCAATATTTGCAGAACGATATGGCCGACGACTCTCTGCCCAGACAATCCGGAACAGACTGCATACAGACAATCTCCAGTCTCATCAGGCTGCCAGGAGGCCTGCCATGGTTGCCTTTCACCATCAGGCCTGTTTGCAGTGGTGTCTGCAACACATGCACTGGAACCTGAACATGTGGAGGATTGTTATGTTCAGCGATGAGTCCAGATTCTGCCTACGGCATTTGGATCATAGGGTCAAAGTGTGGAGAACATGAGATCCTCCAAGATGACAACGATCACCCCCACAGAGCTGGGTTTATCAGAGACTACCTCCAAAATGTGGGAGTGGAGAGGATGGAATGGCCTGCCAGCAGTCCTGACCTCAACCCCACTGAACACTCGTGGGATCAGCTTGAGCGTGCTGTTCGTGCCAGAGTGACCAACACAACCACGTTGGCTGACTTGCAAAAAATGCTGGTTGAAGAATAGGATGCCATCCCACAGCAGTGTGTGACTAGGCTGGTGAGGAGGAGGTGGGAGGTGCCAGGCTGTTGTGGCTGTGTATGGTTCTTCCACACATTACTAAAGCACCTGTTTAAATGAATGCGTTGTTCAATGGGCAATATGTCTTGTTGCTTCAACTGTCAATCATCCAGTCCACCAAACACCAAACGAGTCAATGGCAGAATAAGCTGTTTGGCATTGGCAAAGAGGATTTAGGAAATTTTTCATGGGTGCAACCCGCATACTCAGCTCTGCTGCTCATCCCACAAATGCATGTTCCTTACAAATGTGGAACCATTTAAAAGGAAAATTAACAGGCTTTCCAGTATAAGATTTATTGCCAAGAAGCACTGTTAGAAAAAAAAATAATCCACCAAACACAACTTTCAAGTTTAGACGCATAAGGTTCTCACCACAACTGCTAGAAAGCAAGCACAGCAGACTCCACAAGGATACACCTTTTCTGTCAACTTGCCTGATTTAAAAAAATCTAAGTATTGCATGGGGAAATGCGATCGATATCTAGATGTAAACACTGCACTTCAAAAGGGCAAGTGCAAACACACTGTATCTGGATTCAGCATCAGTGATTGGGTGTTAATGACAATTACACTAAAGTTCGTTCTGACCTTGCAGTGTGATTTACTGGGAGGTATTCTCATAATAATATCAGGCTCATTCTGTCTCTAGTAGTATCAGCCAGCCTGATTCACAAGTAACTTAGCAATGGCCACCAGCCCTGTTCACAATTATAATCAAGAGGCCAAAATAAATTATAATGAATGACACCATGTCCTAACAGCAAGATCATAACCAAAATGCGCTCATTATAATCAACAAAATGACTGTACAAAATGCAGATTTTTTTGTCCCATTGCATCGTGTTAATGTTCCACCTCAACAAAACTGCTATGTTCCTTCATCAAACCACAAAAATCCATCTTTCTTTTCAATGGAAAGAAGTATTGAGGAAATCATCCCTGTGCTTGGCTCATTTTTGTGTGGTCTCAAAAAAAAAAAAAAAAACATTACTTATACTTGTAATACTTTGTTTAGTGATTTTATGTAGTCTGTCAACCAAGCTATATCTATAGAAGCATATATATTGGTATACATACCAAGTATATGTAACAAATATGGTATTGAAATTTCTTTGCTATCCACTGAAAAACATGTATCTCCAAAATGGTGAGTTTACAGGACAAGGCAAACATGTTCTAAACTTTGCATGGAGGTCAATGTAAAATAAGTGTAAATTACTCCAAGTAATTTAGAGCATTGATGTGACCATGATCTCAAATCAGTATATAATTTTTAGACAAACAAAAATGTCAATCGACAACCCCTCCTCCCCTGTTTAAGCTCAGAGCAGCTGTTTACTGGTTTTAAAAGACTGGTGGTAAAGATAGAGTTTATCCAGAAAACTGGTTAAATGTTCACCTCTGTCAAAACCATCCAATCAGATTTGTAAATTTGCTTCATAGACCACTGAAAACCCCAGCCATCATCACATTAGTAACCATTAACTCTACTGATCTGGTAGTTTGCAAGACAAATGTGTTTGACTTTATTAAGTATTTCAGTAGAAAAGAAAACAGAAGATTAAACATTCTAATTTTACCAGATTGTGAAATTCAGTAAAGCTCCTCAGTGTATCTGATAGAGCCTCGACTATGTACATCTGATACACACCTGATGCTTTTATTCAACAGGAAAGGTAACTAAGTAAAGGTAGAGGCTGAAGAACACTTTTGGCTGTTTTGTTGATATGTCTTGATACAGCAGAATTGGTTAGATATGTACATATTACAGAGCTCACTCACAAAAACTGACTGAACTTAAGAACAAGGGCGAACGGCAGGAGTGGGGTGAACAAGTGTATTAAAGGTTATCTGTCAGTGTGGTTAATCACATTAAACAGTTAAATCGTTTTACAAAGATTAAACTGACAACATGAAAATCAATTTCTCCAAAAAATGGCACTTCTGACACTTAAATAATGCCAACTGGTAAATAATTTACTAGTGTCAAGGAGTCACTACTGGGATACTCATGGAACGTCCAGGTCAGGTGGGGTATATGCTGTTCAGTCTCTTGTCTGGACCCCTGTCCAGCAAATACAGATGCACAAAATAAGAAGAGGGAGGAGCTAAAAGAGGAACACAAATGTAACTCCGCTTCAGCCATATAACTTCTATGCTGCGTTATCTTTACAGGCTTCCTGTAGCTGCTGCCCGCATCAGACTCAAAACCCTGACGTTGGCCTTCAAAGCCAAGAACAGACCAGCCCCTGCATACTTGATGGAAAAAGCCGATTTGCACCAAGAGCCTTTCCAGCTTACGCAAGTCACAGCTCGGCTTGACCCACCATCCTGACAAGCATCAAGGCTTTTTTCTGTCCCGGCACCGAAGTAGTGAAACGAACTTGCCCTGGGTGTCGGAACTGTCCGAGTCGCTCGCTGTCTTCAAACGCAGACTGAACACACACACCTCTTCCGAGAGTACTTGGGCAAAGTATAGAGTATTTTGCTCTCCATACTGACTTTTGTATTTTGTAGTATCTAAGCTCAGAGGTATCTTAGCATTCTAGTCTATTCAAGCTAGCTGAGGGTATTCTCGAGTAAACAGCGAAGCTCTGTAAGTCGTGTCTGCTTAATGCTTTAAATGTAAATGCAAGAAATGGGGCACAGACAAAGAATTCCAGAAAAGGAAAGCTGTAGAACATGAGTCTCTCACTACTATTGCTAATCAGCTTGAAGAACTGTGGGAATGACCTGGACTGAGGCGTTTGTGTTCTAGCAAGGACAAATGCCAACATTAAGAATCCTCAGAGTTGCAGTGCTGAAGGCTGGAGGTCAAGTGTCCATTCCAGATTCATCTCCAGAGTAGCATCCAAATCTCACACTCTGTGAAAGTCATAGTGGGGTGAAATATCTACTTTACACAAAATGATGTGGTTTGACCCAAATGTGTGATTTAACTTCAGACACCAGACATGCTTTGGCTGGTAGACCATATTTGGAGTAAGAATTATGCAAATTAGATTTGGCTGAAAGTGTTGCAGAAATTATTTTAAGTGGAAAACTCAGAACTTGTGAATTTATGTAATTATCTTTTAAATACAATGAAATTAGCCATAAATCCAAGCACAAACTAGCAAATGTACCCACCTGTAAATATAATACCTATAACAGAACAGAATGGCTCCTGACAAAAGATACAAACACCTCTGCAGGCTTTACAATAGTTAGCCCTGAGCTATGTGCCTAATTATTACAGTAAGGTTTAGCATACAGTTGTTATATTGGGGTAAACATGATAATGTGTGTGTGCGTGTACATGCACACACACACACACACACAATCTGTGTGTCATGCAATAATTTCACTCCTGGCAGAGATAGCTGGGCCATCACTTGTGTGGATAATGAGGAAGCCATTAAAGCGTTTTAATTAGTTTTATGTCCTCCATTTCTGCCTTCACATCCCCACCAACATCTTCAGGGCAGGTATGCAAATGGAGGCCGAAAAATCTCCAGCCAAAAATGGACACAGAGGGAGCTTTCAGACAGCAAATGTTTTCAGACTAAACGGCAAAATAATACTTTAATGCTTTTTAGTGTTCATGCTATTTAGGCTGGATTAGTTTACCATTCCTTATTTCTCTACACAATTAGTGACAAAATAACTCATTTGAATCCAGTATGAACCTGGATCATGCAGATTATACAATCCAGTATGAATCTGCAGTATGTAAAGTCTTTAACAGTCTGATAGTAGTAATTGTGGAGTGATTTCAATCCAGTATGAATCCCCATTGTATGCAGTTTCTACAGTCTAACAGTAATAATTGTGGAGTGATTTTAACCCAGTATAAATCTGCAGTGTGTGAACTACGTATCTCCTGTAGCTCTGCTTTTTTATGTCCTCAGTATGGCAGCAGAGTAAATGGTGCCCAGTGAAGCACAGGAAAGAGCTTTTTTGGAGCACCTACCCCAACACTGTGTATTTACTGTTTAACTGCCGGTGTTAAACCAAACAGGTGCTTGAATCTAAAGAGAATGGAGGGGTCTCAGAGCAATCTTGGTGTAACAGAGAACCTCTTTAGAAAGCTGGAGAATCAGGGCTGTCTCTAACTCCAAGATCACTCTAATACCACTCCATTCTGCTCAGGTTCAGGTTCACTAAACGCTCAACTTCTCGCGTCGTCATCTGCTGCCAACAGTGCTGGGGTAGTTACTCCAAAATTGTAATTCATTACAAATGATAAATTACCCTCTGTGATTAGGCAAACACAATCTGTACACACTGCATACAAGGAAAATAAAATGCTTGTAGAAACTTGTAAACCCACAAACAGGACTAATATTACTGAGGGAGCTCTGGGTTCAGACATTACTAATGATGATGATGAATCCATCAAGTAGAAACTGCTTCAAAATCTACTTTTGCTCCAGTCCAACTCGAAACACATCAGAAGCAGATATTCTTTTATTCTTGGTGGTTTGGTTTGGCTGGAGCTGGTTTAGAACAAAAATGTGGATGGAATAGGTATCCCTGACGACTGCTGGATGAGCTAATATGCAAATTACCATAAGCTGCTTTTTATTTGTAAACAGAGAAGTTGCTGGCTGTAGTCAATCATGATCACTAAAAGGAAGTTAAGAGGCTTTGGCAAGTTCTAAAACATTTTTGATTTTTTCAGCACCACGAATGAAGGGGTTGTATGTACGGCAATCAGCCATAACATTAGCACCACCTGCCTAATATTGAGTAGGTCCTTGTTGTGCCACCACAACAGATCTGACCATTCAAGGCATGGATGCCACAAGACTTCTGAATCTGTCCTGTGGTATCTGCCACCAAGACCAAGTTTACAGCAAATCTTGTAAGTTGTAAGGTGGGGTCTCCATCGATCACATCAATGAACCTTAGGCGCCCATGACCCTGTTATCAGTTCACCGCTAGTCCAACATGTTTTGTAGGTACTGTACACTGCATACCAGAAAAAAACCCTGACCTGCATGATGTTTTGGAGTCATCTTGCCATTACAATTACAATTAGATTTTTCCCCATTTGCCCATTTGTCCTGCTTTTTAACACATCACCTTCAAGAACTGACTGTTCACTTACTGCATAATATATCACCCCGACAGATGCCACTGTAGATGAAGATCATCAATGTTTTTCACTGCACCTGTCAGTTGTGCTAATGTTATCAATGCTCTGTGTATATTTTGGAACCTGTGTGTATACGTCTGACCTAATGTAATATTATTTTCTTCTATTAAATATGTATATACATGTTATGTACTCAGTAATACTTACTATGTTATGTACTCACTAATACATTATTCACTAATTTGAAGAACAGTTCAAAGAAATCACTGAAAGCCCAATATTGCCACAACACTCACATCCATTGTAAGTGTATATAAACTTCTCACAACAACAGTACAAATGAAATGAGCAAAGCAAATAAATGCAATGTGAATGTGGTAAAGAAAAATGTTGGGTTATTAGTACCTAGATTAGACTACTGTGTGCTGTGTGATATGATGCTCAGAAAATACCTCAAATACACAGGCCCTTACAAAATTATTAGAAGCTCTGATAAAGATGGTAGGAAATAATAATGGGGGTTTATATTTGTTGACATAAAATATAGGACAGCCAATAGCTGTCAATATAATCCTTATATTTGAAGTGTAAAATCAAGTTGATAAACAACAAACCTTTCTTTTGCTTATTTTTCCAAAGATACAATAACTCTGCAGGGCACAGCATGTCCTTGTCCTCGGGGAAGACTGTACAGAAAATCCAGAAACATCTCATATAATATTTTATATTCATGATCTCACTTGATTTTACTCTTCAAAAACAAGCAGAAATGCTGTGGAAAGTACAGATTCTAATCCTTCATTTCACATCATATGTGTGTTTGTTAGAATCTACACTTTTGTTTTTGTTTTAAACAGAAATTGTCAGAGAATATTAATTACATGTAATTGTAATACATCATATAACTATGGATTTATTAATATAATTACTTTGCATTAAAACAAAAATCAAAAAGGGCAACAATAACTCCAGACATTTGACGGTTAATAATGGAAGCTGTCTCTAGACCAGCTTTATTGAGCTTCTGTTGGTAAATAAAGGAAGCTCATGACCTCCAGCTTTGCGCTAAACTTTTTCTCTGTGGCTTTTATGCCAAGGTGGATGGAGCTTAGTGCTGATAAGAACCTGGACCAAAGGGGCTTAACGAGCGTGCCAATCAATCAATTGCTTAGCGACGCCTTTGATTGATGCCTTTGAAGAAACAAAGTGTCATAATGGTCCCACCTGAGGAGCGTGGAGAACAGGAGAAAACAGCAGTGACCTTTCAGAGGTCATGTTAAACAGTGCAGTCGATTCTCTCCGCTGTCCCCAGCATGTTCCTGTATGGTTGTGTGTTTGATTGAACATGTTGACACAAACAGAGTGAAACACAGAGTAAACACTCCTTTAGAGATCTTCTCTGCATAATACACAATGTCTGTTTTTTTACTTTAGATTTTTCCTTAGAATTGTGCTACTATGGGTTATAAAAAGAAGTATCTTTCACCTCAAAGCAATTGCTCTAGTACTCCAGCACATATTTTCATTTACAGTAAATATTCGCTATCGTAACGTTTGGAGGACAAACCAGTCGCTAATGGATGTAAAATGTTAAGAATGCTTTAATATAAGGAGTCAAGGTGGAGCAGACAGAGCAGTAGGTAAACCAAAGCGCAATAAACAGGGCGAACTGAGCATGGAAACAGTGGGAAACCAAAATACAGTCCAAGAGCCAAAACCAGACAATCCAACCAGGCAAACAAAACAAACGGGGAAAACCAAAAACCAGAGAACAAGCAAAGATCAGTACATGAGAAGGCAAATAACAGCTAGACCGCTCATTATGCAAATGAAAGGCTGACAATACTTTGCAAGGGTACAAACAGACTGAACAGGTATTTACACTGAGCATGAAGATTGAAAACAGGTGTGGGTTATCAGTATTCTGGCAAGTGTGAACAGTGGAACAGTCTCTGGTTGACTGTCGGAGGTGGTGTAGGGAATGAGACAGGGAATTATGGGAATTGTAATTGAGCTTTTCGATGGAGGTGGAGAACACGGCAGCGTGACAGCGCTGCCCCTGTTGGTCACAGTCCCTTAGAACTGACCTATTATGTAAACACCCCAAGACTTTGTGATCGGATTACAGTAGGATCACTCAAACCACTTTCAGAAGTGATCACATTACAGTGGATTTGGACTTACTCTGTGTGTTTTGTGTGCACACGAGTGCAGACTCACGCTGGTGCTTATTTCCCAGTACATGACAGCAGTATTTTAAAATTGGTACCCTTGTGGTTTAAATAGTCCATCCTATTTTCTGATGGGAAACCAACTATTGTTCCACTTTGTTGTAGAACAAAACTTGAGGACTGTAAAAATGTAGACTGGTCTTTTTGAATCTCGATTACTGCTGAGGCATACAAACCCGACCTGCCATGTCTCGGCTGGTGTTGGTGGTGTAAAAATTTAGAAAAAGTTTCCTTGCCACTTTGGGTCTGTTGATACCAATGAATCATTGCTGGAATGTCAAAGCCTGTTTTGTTACTGATCATGTGCATCTTTTCATGACCACAATTTACCATCCATCACCATCTTTTTTTTAATATATACAGTTGAAACCAGAAGTTTACATATCTAAAAAGACACATATGCATTTTTCCTAACTATCTGACATGAAATCACAATAAACCTTTCCCATTTTAGGTCAATTAGGATTGCCAAAATTATTTTTATTTGCTAACTGCCAGAATACTGAGAGGGGGACTTTTTAATACTTTCTTTAAAGTCAAAGGTTTTAATACACTAGGATTACTATGCCTTTAAACTGTTTGGGACAGCCCATATGATGAAAGAACATTATGTGGAAATACTGAAGCAGCATCTCAAAACATCAGCCAGGAAGTTAAAGCTTCATACTGCCAAACTGTTACAAAGTGGCTTAAGGAGAACAAAGTCAGTGTTTTGGAGTGGCCATCACAAAGTCCTGATCTCAATTTTATTGAAAATGTATGGGCAAAGCTGAAAACAAACATGGCTCAGTGACACCAGTTCTGGCAGGAGGAATGGGCCAAAATTCCTGCCAATTATTGTGAGAAGCTTGTGGAAGGATATCCAAAACATTTGACCCATGTCATACAGTTCAAGGGCAATGGTACCAAATACTAATGAAATGAAAACTTTTGACTTAATAAAAGTTATAAAATTTGCCTTTAAAATTCTCTCTCATTATTCTGGCATTTAGCAAATAGAAATAACTTTGGTAATCCTAACTAACCTAAAACAGGAAAAGTTTATTCTGATTTCATGTCAGACAGTGAGAACAAAATGCATATGTGTATTTTTATATAGTGTGTGTAAACTTCTGGTTTAAACTGTATATTTAATTTTGTTTGTCAAATGTTCAATTAATCCACCTGTTCCACCGTAGCTCCCCCTAGAACTAGCAATGCTCCTGACACCAGGAGAGTAAGGACTTAACACGTCTCCTCTGATACATGCAAAGCCAGCACCCACCTCTTTTCTAACATTTCTGGGCAGGCGACACATTCAGAGGAAAGAGTCAGGTCCCTAGCTCCACTGAACCAGCTAACAGATGCCTGTGCCGGCCAGCATCGCATCAAGAGTGCTTATAAGTGATGTGCTCCCTCTGACTCCGGCCACTGATGGCAAAGCGGCAAGAATTACTCATTTGCATTCACATCCTCTGGGTGACAGTGATAGAGGATTAGACTGTTGAGTCACTTTGAGCCTCATCCACCATCTTCTAATGGTTACTTCCAGCATGATGATGCACCATTTCACAAAGCAAAGGTCATCTCAAACTGGTTTCATGAACACGACCATGAGTTCTTCAGTGTTCTTCAGTGGCCTTTCCAGTCACCCGATCTGATTCCAATGAAGCACTTTTGAGATGTGAAAGAATGGGAGAGTTGCAGCACAAAAGTGCTCCTGGATTGTGGGATGCAATCAAGTCATCCTGGACCAGGATCTCTCAAAGGAATTTTTGCAACATCTTGTAGGATCTATGCCACAAGGAATTTAAGCTGTTTTGAGAGCAGATGGAGACAGTACCCTGTTTTAGTATAGTGTTCCTAATAAAGTGCTGACTGAGTATAGTCTGTAATAAGCTAATTGGTGGGGTAAGTATGCTTCCATTACTTCCATAACTACTTTCGACTGTTCAAATCTAAACAAGCAGACATGCCTCGACTGTGCGACTGCATTTAGGATAAGGGGGAAAACTGTCCATCTGCTTATTCTCTGAACTGTTGCTCTAAGCCTGTCAAATGGCTGAGCAACTGAACCTTCATAATTAGATTAATTTCTGGTGACGTGTGTTTGATGTTGGCTACACAGGTGGCTCCTCGTGTTTCTGTTTAAAACAGGGCACAGGTTTTATCTGGACACTCTCAGGCTCTCTCTCACACACATACACCACACACACACACACACAGTGGTTTCTGCAGTCCAAGTCAAATGCGTGCCAGAAACCTCAAAGCAAATCCTTGTGCGCACACACACACACACACACACATACAGTCCTCCAGCCAGCTGAGTGGATCACTCTGAGCTCAACAAAAGGAGAATATCATAACATCTGCTCCAGATCTGTGTAATCGTGTTCACCCACAGCAGTGCGAAACACATGCCAATATAGCAGCTATACACTGATTAATTATTTATATAAACACAAGTATCTGCAGTGTATATGTGTGTGTGTGTGGGGGGGTGGGGGGTGGGGGGGGGTTGCACTTTTGGTAAGATAAGCGGGTTCCATTGATTACAGTTCAGGTGTGTTGGCCAGAAATGTATTCTTACAAAATACTGAAAACACAGTAAACACAGTAAACATGCTTAATGTCACCCTAACATAGCTCACATTTGCTGTATTTCATTAAGCATACTATCTACCTAATTCCGCTAAGGCCACGTTCAAGAGTTTTTCATTCTTCCACCTGTGTGTTAGAATTTCTGCTCATTACGTTTCTAATGGGTTATGGAAGTCAAATCAAATCAAATCAAATTTTATTTGTCACATACATAGTCATACACAGTATAACTTGCAGTGAAATGCTTTTATGACAGTCTGCCCACATCAAGCTATACAATAAAAATCTACATTTAAACTTAACTAAACCTTAACTTAATGAAGTAAAGTGCAAAAGTGCAAAAGAAAAATAAAATAAAAAAATAAAAATAGAATAAGTTACATTTAAGTTAAAAAAATAAAATATAAAAAAATGAAAATATAGAAATATAGAAATATAAGCAAAAAAAATACAAAATACAAATATACAAATATATATACACAGATGAAATAGTGCGTGTCTGTGTGTGTGTGTGTATATATATATATATATATATATATATATATATATATATATATATATATATATATATATATATATATGTATACATATGTACATATTTATCTGTATGTGAGTGTATGTGAGTTAAAAAGAAATATTTTCGTTATTGTCCGTAGTGTGTTTTCCGTGAGCCATGGTTGTGTATTGTAGTGAGTGAGGGTCCAGTTTGTGTATGTAGATACTTTAATTTAGTGTCCTAGTCACTGTCCCCATTCAAGGCACGGATGGCTTGTGGAAAGAAGCTCCTCCTCATTCTCTCTGTGTTAGCCTTCAGGGTTCTTAAGCGTTTCCCCGAGGGCAACAGAGAAAACAGTCCATTGTTGGGATGACTGGGGTCCTTCACAATCTTCTTGGCCTTGGTCCAACACCACTTCTTGTAGATGGACTGCAGGTCAGGAAACTCCATCCTAGTGATTCGCTCTGCTGAACGTCTCACTCGTCGTAGCGCTTGCCTGTCCTGCTTGGTGCTGTTCCCAAACCAGACTGTGATGTTCCCCGTGAGGATGCTCTCGATGGTAAAGGTAAAGGTGCACGTATTTGTCACTGTACAGTGTACAGTGAAATGTGTCCTCCGCATTTAACCCATCTGGTAGTGAACACACACTCACACACACACATGTGTTAGGGGCAGTGAGTACAGACACACACCCAGAGCGGTGGGCAGCCAACTCCAGCGCCCGGGGAGCAGAGAGGGTAAAGGGCCTTGCTCAAGGGCCCAACAGTGGCAGCTTGCCGAGCCCGGGAATCGAACCCACAACCCTGTTATCAATATCCCGGCGCTCTAACCGCTGAGCCACCACTGCCCCGATGGTGCAGGAGCAGAAGGATCGTAGTACCTTGGAGGGCAGTCTGAAGTCCCTCAGTCGTCTCAGGTGGTATAGGCGCTGACGAGCCTTCTTCGTTATGGTGTTGATGTGGCAACTCCATGACAGGTCCTGAGAGATGGTCACTCCAAGGTATTTGAAGCTTCCTACCCTATCCACCGCCGTTCCACTGATGTGGACAGGTTGGTAGCTCCTCTGCTGTTTCCTGCTAAAGTCCACAATCAGCTTCTTTGTTTTGCTGGCATTTAGCTGGAGATTATTATCCTGGCACCAGTTCTCCAGGGTTCTAATCTCTTCCAGGTAGGCCTTCTCGTTATTTCCTGAGATCAGGCCCACCACAACTGTGTCGTCAGCAAACTTAATGATGTTGGTGGAGCTGGAAGTGGCTTTGCAGTCTGAGGTGTAAATAACATTAAGTAAATAGAAGTAGGCTACTGCTGTGGACACTGATCATAAAGGACCATAAAGTGGCTTGATGTGCTAACCCAACATTTAAACAGGCTATTTAATGTTATTTATAGCTGTTTAGAGCAGTGTTTCTCAACCCTGATCCTGGAATCACACCGGACTGTGAATTTCAGTGGATTCCCTGCTTTAACACACCCCTGCAACTTTAAGAGGTTAATAAGCTGATTAGTTTAAGGGAAAGCCATAAAGTGTGCAGGGTAAGGTACCTTCAGATTCAGGGTTGAGAAACATTGGTTTAGAGCCTAGCATACTAGAGTGTCCCATCACTGTGTGTTGGAGGGTGGGGTGGGGAGGGTACCATGTGTTGAGAGAAGTGAGTGGGTTGAGGAGTGAAGACGTTCAAGTAATGTCATGGCAACACAAGTGTTTGGCCAAAAAAAAAAAAAAAAATCTGATTTAGAATGAAGAGCATTTTCAGTTCTGATGCTGTAAATTGCTGTTTTATTATTTTTCACCTTAATAATCTGTACATCTAAACAATATATGAATTCAATCTTTATTTGAATAAACCAGCAATTCTGCAGGATTCTTAATCCTTGATCAAATAAACCATCAGCCTAGATAACCAAACTCAAGCTCTTTTATTTTACACACATGATTTTTCTATATGCCTTATGTATTTTACTGGAATATAATGTCTGTCTCAAGAAAATAATGGTTAAAGAATAAACTGTATAAAGCTGATTGGACAGTTGTTTGTGTTAATTGAACTATATGTGTTTTAGTCTTTAGTCCTGAATGATTTTGCAGCTTTTTCATAGCTTTACTGAGTCATTTTGGTCAGTGTAAAAGTAAAAAATATGGAGTTGAAAGAGATCAAATCCAGACAAGGAAGGGCATCTCATGTCTGATTTTTGTCTAATGCTGTTTCTCCTGAACAAATTGTAAGGGAGAAGGTTAATCTCTAAATGAAATGTAAGTGAGATCACAATTAAGTCTTCATTAAGACATCAAAGATCAACATTTGAGCCATAAAGTTTTCCTATGAGGAATCTAATAGATCTGTTTGCCTTTTGTTTATTTAACCCCTTAAATAGCCCCACCAGTTTGTACATAAGTCCCTGTAGTTACTGAATAATACACCTTAGTGTATAATGCCTTTCTGCATTAAAGGGCTAATTAGATTTTGAGTGGCATGGTGGCATCACAGGTACTAATATGATACTCAGCTTCAGGGGCCTGGGGTTGTAGGATCAATCCTTGCTTCGGTCACAGAACGTGAGGTATTTGGTGCATTCCCCTAGTTCTCTGGTTTCCTCAGACCTCCCCAAAACACATGATGAAGTGGCAAGACTACATTGCCCCTAAGTGTGAGAGAATTCTAAAACCTGTAGCACTGCGTCTGACATGTTAACATGTTAAATTCGAATGTCTTAACACGACAGAAATTTTCCTGTTAACACATAAATATTTTTCATCTTAACAGGACGTGTTTACTGGACGTCTTAAGGTTGTGTTTGGAGACACTGTGGGTGCTTATGCTACTGGTTGGCCTCAATATGCCCACCCCTTGTTGACACAGGGAGTTCATGTGGTCATTTGGGCCCTCTTGGGCTTTAACCATGTGAGTGCTACGTTATAGTCATACTGGCGCTTCGTACCTATCACGTATTGCATACGTAACTGTGATGCTGACTGGCGATTAACAAGCTGTGGAAATCAATCAGCTAAAGCTTACAGCCTCTTCTGGCAGTTCATTACATTGCACTGCACTTTTGAGCTACCACGCTCTTAGCAGGATTGAAATTGCTCATACATGTGCGAGGAGCATTAGACTTTCCTCATGCAATGATTAAGTTTCCTCACTTGGAAACGTGTGCTTGAAGTGGTAGCACCCAATTTCAAGCACCTTAAGACGTCCAAACTTGCCCTGTTAACACATTCATTTCTGCGTTAAAACATTGAGGCTTCCTTAAGGTGTAAAATATTAATGTGTTCACAGGCTAATCTCTGTCGCATTAAGACAAGTACAAATTCAGCATGGACACAGTACTATAGGTTATGGACCAAGCAGCATTCCATGGAGAATGGGTTCATGTGTTGTTCCCCGCAATGGACTGGCACTATTCCTACCTTGTGCCCAAATATTCCGGATAGACCCTAGGCATGTTGTGACCCTGACAGGAAGAAGTAAATAAGAAGATGAATAAATGGAGGAACGAATAGTTAGATTTTTTTGTGCATGTCATTATACAAAACATTCAATCAATGTTTTGATCAGAATTGTCTCTGAAGCCTACGCTAATCAGTTACTGTTGTATTTCCGTAGTTGCAAAAACTAGACATTTATAAAAGAAGGAATCAGCTTAAAAACACAGAAAGATTTGCTTTTTAAAATGTCTGTTGATCCGCTCAACATTATGCATTCACATGATGTAAAGGGCAGCTGGCGCTTCAGAAGTGTCAAACAATAAATAGAAGAGCTAGATATAACAATGACTTTGGGTTCTGAATAGTATTCAGCAGGTGAATGTGGCATTTTTGGGCTTGTAATGATTCGTGTCACTGAGTAATTCCATATTTGGCACAGAGGAGAAGCAATTACATTACAAAGTCGCTCTGCCTCCGCTCTGCTCTTACGCAGGTTTAATAGGCAGCGCCACAGCAAGCTAATGGACTACCGCTGTGTCAAAGCAATTACTATACAGTGGAAGATTTATCAGTGATGCAAAGGATTTGACAAGAAACCGAGCCGAGGAAATGAAATAGATACTGGCAGGATTGTGGATTTTTTTCATCAAAACTATTTCACGCATTTCTAAGTTTTGATTTACAGCTGAAAATAGCCATGTGCTTTAAGCCATGCACTATATATCCAGAAGTATTCAGACACCCCTTCTAATTAGTCAATTCAGCCCCATTGCTAAAACAGGTGTTAAATTCCACACACACACACACACACAGCTTATATAATCTCCACATGTGAGCCTAGGGTATACAGCTCCCAGCACTGGGCTGTAACTGGAATGGTGCAGTGAAACTGTGTTTTCTGGAGTCAGGGAGGTCTATCACTCCAGAGAACTGTGGATCTGCATTACATTTACATTTAAGGCATTTAGCAGATGCTCTTATCCAGTACTTCACTGTTTACTCTTTTACTCTACCCTTAGCTAGTTTGTATAGACTAGGATCCAGAAGATACCTCTAAGCTTGGACACTACTAAACACAAAAGTCAGTATAGAGACCATAATACTCCACATTACACTTCGCCCAAGTACTGGGAAGAGATAGGAATTTGAGAAGAGTTTGAGAAGAGTTGGAGTTGGGTGGATTCGTGATTCAGAACTAAGCACCCAACAACAGTACCTGACCTCACTAACGCTGTTGTGGCTGAATACAATTCAATCCTCACAGCAACAACCAGTGTAAGGCCTTCCCACAAGAATAGAGGCTGCTAAAGCAGAAAAGAGGAACACATTGTGGTGTGGCTATTTTGTAAATAATTAGGATAATTATTTAACAATATAGTCCATCCAGTTTTATTATCTGCTACTGCTACATTTTAGACCATTTGCTGTAAGTGAAGTCCTCTTTTCAAATAATGGCATTTTAAAAGCCAGATGGGACCAATAATGGACCTGCTGTGTTTTTTTTCGGAGCTGCTGCTAATAGTTCTAGTGGCATTTTCATTTGAAGAAGTAAAATAATGACGTCTGTTGATTTCATTCTTTAAAGGTACAATTATCATTTATTTTTTTCATTTTGTTTCATTTCGTTTAAAGTTATACTTATATTTGCTAAACAGAAGATTGCTTATTCCTGTTTCTTTAGGACTTTCTTTAGGTTTCTTTATGTAAATAAGCTCTGTTCTGATTGGTGGCCTGACATAACTAATTTTTGGGAGAACGATCATGCCTCAAACTCCTCCTCCTGGCCAAGCCTCTTATATAACCCGCTTCTCAGTTCAACTGTGTCCGAGTCCAGCCTCCCATTCCATCTTGGGGTGTAGTCTACACTTGCAAAATGTGGCTTAAGTCCTTTTCACATTTAAAACCCAAGTCAATACCAATGTACATTTTTAGTAATGTTCAAACTCTACTATTGTATAAAACTGAAAACTCAACTATGTCATACAAGCATTTTGCGTAGAGGCAGCCACACACACACAAGCAGGGGCGGTGTTCAGCGCTTTGGTATTTTTACTTGCAAAACTCTACAGTAAGGAACACATTGCAGAAGTCATCCACATTGTGAGCTGTTACTGTATTTCCCAGTAAGGTATTGACCTCTGTTCAAATCAACAATTCCAGGAAATGTTTGAGTATTGTACTGCATTTCATGCAGGGAAAATGATTGATCAATTTTATTGGGATCCAAGTTGTGTTCATACTGAGCCCCATATCTAGATAGTTAAGTGTTATCAAATGTCATGGCGTGTATGGCCAGACACGAAGGGATAAACACTCACAGAGATGGACTCAAAGATGGTTTATTAATGTAAGCAAAAGTAGCAAACAGAGGGATATAAAAACTAAGGGCAGCAAGCGTTGTCACAACAGTGAACGGAATCAAAACACAACAAACCTGGGACTGGAAGGAGTTGAACGGGAAAACGACGACGAGGTAAACTAAACGGGGCACTAAACATAAAGCTGCAAGCCTAGCTTGGGCAGAAAGAGGACTGACATAACCTAAGTGCAGAGCCGTGTTCTGTGGGAAAACAGAGGTAGCTGGGGACCCAGCTGCCTGAGTAGAAACCGAGGCCAAGGTCCCTTAAGTACTCCCAATCCCAGGTGAAACACATGAACAGACAATGACTCATGAATGAACACAAATGAACGGCAATGAACACAAACAAATGGAAGTGAACCGGAAGTCCTTATTTGGGCCTGTTTGCGGCGGCTTGGGATCGCCCTGGGGGAGGGCACGATAACGAGGGCCTGACATCAAAAACTCAGATAAAAGTACTGATGTATAGTTTGGGAGCCTTATAATGGCTGAAACACGTGGCTTAATCATTTCTTATTTGTTGTTTTAATTAAAACAAGTAAATATATTCTTCAGAAAGTGCAGATTCTACACAATCTCTCCACTCCGCATTTGTGTTTGTAAGTAGAGGAGGAGGAGGATCATTTATTTTGGATATAATTTATATATCCTTTTATAACTGATAAAGCTTACTAATCTCCCTCTACAGAAACAAACAACTGCAATTTATAGATGTAATAAAATAACATTTGTGCCATATTATTTTTGCCATAGTATTTATACAGCGGAATTAAAATAGAGGATTCATTTTTCCTTGAAAACTAAGGCTAAATACATTATTAAGTATTCATCAACACTGAGTTTATAATAAAATATCTCCTTTCTACTTCTACAAACACAAATTTTGTTTCTGCACTTTCCACAGAATTTGTTGTAGAGCTGTGAGTGAGAAATAATTCATATCAAATTAATTATTAATGAAAAATAATATAAAATCCTTTTGTTATCGCAGGTGAGAATTTATAAGGGTTAATCGAGTGTGAATATTATGGTAAGTTGACAGTAGCTGATGCTACAGAGTCTCTGGTTATTAGGTTATAATCAGCCGCTGTATTATGCAGCTTTGGCAGCCTAAACACACATGGGGCAGCGCATCGTAAACTGTCCGTCTACTCCAGCGCCTCAGAGTCTAGAGGCTGTTCTCTGCCTTTAATTGCTTGACATTTGCATACTGAGGAGTTTATCAGTGTTGCAGCGCAAGTTTCAGCCGAACCTAATAGAATTCACATCACCACGGGGACGGCTGCTTCAGGCAGAAAACAAAAAACAAACGCACTCCAAAAATATATTCTTGACTGAAATGATGGGTGATGGACAGAGCATGCCAATTAGCTGCCCGGCTCGGACCAGTCATTTCGCCAGCGTCAGCCACGAAACGCACCAATAACACACACAGTCACATTCGCACAATCGCGAGGGAGAAAACCCATAAAAAAAGTGTGGAATATTACACTCCCACACTGCGCGAGTGCCATCAGAAATAATGTATTCCGGTGTCTGATGAAACTACAGCTAATCCAAGTAGAAATGTCGATTTCTGTTTGTGTATTTCAATTCGACCAGGATTTGATCCAGATCTATTTCGGGTGCAGTGTTGAGAGAGATGTAAAAATAAGGCGGTAATCTGGGCTTCAATGTGTTGTGTGTGTATGCATTGCTTTGTGGATGATGAAAACATTTACACACTCTCATTGTGGTGACATTTGGCGGCTTTTTACAAGGAAAAATGCTTTTCCCCCTAATATTGCATCTTCAATAAAAAAAAGAAGTAAATGATCCCAGTGTAAGAGCTTTTGATTTACGAGATTAAAGCAATTGTCGGTTAGCCAAGATATGTGTAGTCCTGAAGCTAAATTGCACTGGAGCTAAGAGGCTAATGTGGCTAACAAGTACTGCAAGTGTACACCCAGCCAGTTAGCATGATGTAAACTGCATGTCAAATCACACACTAACTTCAAACTGCATTTTTAAATAATCTCAAACAGACTTGCTTATGTGGTGTCTGACACTGTATAACAGGCTATTATGTAAAACAGCTTTTCTTTTACGTTTTCAGCTGCATTAGTCGTATAGCTTCAGTCTAACTAAAGAAACAAATTCTGACCCCGACACATGTCTTGACTAATTGTCTTACAGGATTCAATAGTGCAAGCAAAACACTTGCATTTGCTTCCTTTTAGTTTTTTAAAATTGCAAGCTATTGCACCCGTGCAAGTGCAAGTCTTAACCTGAGTACCCTTATCATTATGAGAGAAGCAAAGATGCCACAACCTGCTATAGATGCTAAAATAGAAAACTAAAATCTGAATAAAGGGTATATTATTGTCGATAAGAAATGAAACCTCTAGCTAATGTTCTACCAGGAGACTGTAATGCATCATCACTTTTCTTTAACCAATCCCCGGCCTCCACCTGTGTTAAAAATACCTCTACTTACATGCCTTTTTTTAATGCTTTCAGAAGTGACATCAGGTTTCTCTTCTTCCTCCCCACTGGCACCGGTTTGCCACGGTGGCTGTCTGGGGATGAGTTCGGCAGGATCTGCGAGAGCCCCGATGTTGACGATGAAGATCTCAACTGAGGATGGGGCCTACGCCAAAGCCTGTACCTATCAGCAAAGAACTATAACTTGCTAACATTGTTCCCATCTCATTATTAGTCAAGATTAAATTTATGCGTGACTGCACACATGTCAGAGAGTCTACTTGTAGAGCTAAAACATATGTAAATGTATCTGACGGTGCACATTCTAACTCTTTTTAGTGAGTGACAGTATTTACACCCCCAAAACTGCAACGTTAGCAATATTATCAATTATTTTTGATAATATTGATTATATTATAAGTCAAGCTTCTAATTAACACGTCCTCCCCATGTCCACTAACATAGTAATTGCCCATTTTAAAGTGTATCTGGCACAAGACTCAGGTTAAGACTTGCACGGGTGCACCAGCTTGCATTTTTATTTTAAACAGAAAGGAAGCAAATGCAAGTGTTTTGCTTGCACTGTGGAACCCTGAAAGACGATTAGTCGAGACATGTTTGGGGTCAGAATGTTGTTGTTTTTTTAGTTAACTAGCCTGCGCTAAACAAACTGATTTGACTGAATACATAGCTAGTAGCTAGCTGTAAAGTTGCTCTGTGAAATCATGAAAACAGACCATAATATCTGAAGTGCTATGTTTTACCAGCGGGAGAACCACACACCTTTCTTCTTTTTTTTAAACCTGCACTGAAGAGCACATTTAGAACTGAGTGGAAGCTAATGCTAATGCTAAGACACACACACTATAGAAACCCAATCACGGCACATTCACCTACTATAAACCAGTTATTTCACATCAGTAGTTGACAAACAAGACATCAGTCCAGAGTGTGCACCACTACACACTCACACATACACAAAAAAGACTTGACAGCAGTTTTGTAAAGAAGCTGGGAGCTGATTGGTCAGGAAGAAGAGTCAGACTGGATAATAAGATATTAAAACACTCTAAAACACTGTAAAATCATTTTAGGAAAAAACTATTACAATAAATCAGTTAGTGCAGAATGTTCTATTATAGAAACTGTTACTAAAATAAAGGAATTTTACTGTAGTATTAATTAGCAGCACATGTTAAAATAAATTGATCAGGACATTCCTAGAGTTAACAGAATGTTTTACTAAACTACAGTAACTCAAAAAATGCTTTATTTTGAGCAGTAGGCATATCACTGGACATCTGCAATGACTATCCACTATATCACAGTGTACAGGGTGGGCCATTTATATAGATACACCTAAATCAAATGGGAATGGTTGGTAATATTAACTTCCTGGAGGGGGAAAACTTTTCAAGATGGGTGGTGACCATGGTGGCCATTTTGACGTCGGCCATTTTGGATCCAACTTTAGTTTTTTCAGTGGGAAGAGGGTCATGTGACACATCAAACTTATTGAGAATTTCACAAGAAAAAGAATGGTGAAAGCTTCTCTTTGTTTACAGCCATTGACATGTCGCAGAGGTTAACACGTAAAGGAATGGATAGAAATTGTGTTGATGTCTGGTGAACGCAGTACCCGGGTCATTGCAGCAGATTTCAATGCAAGACACCCTACGAGACCATCCATCTCCCATGCTACAGTTAGCAAACTGCTTGCCAAGTTTCGTGAAACTGGTTCAGTGTTGGATTTGCCAAAATGTGGATTAGTAACATGAAAACTGTTATTAATTAAGAAACATTAGTGGCTGTCCTAGCTTCATTCAGCAAGAGCCCACAGCATAGCACTTGCCGCATGTAACTGGAGAGTGGCATCAAACAAAAATTGGAACAGGACCCTCAGTTTACACAGAACATTTTGTTCAGTGATGAGGCAAACTTGTATGTGAATGGTGAAGTTAACAAACAAAACCACCGCTATTGGTCTAACACTAACCCACATTGGATAGATCCCTCCAAGACTGTTGGAACACAAGAATTGATGGTATGGTGTGGTATATGGGGTACAAAGATAGTGTGGCCATTCTTCATCAATGGAAACCTCAAGGCCACTGGATATTTGAAATTGCTACATGATGATGTGTTTGCCTCTTTATGCACTGAAGCTGGCACGTTCCCTGAGTTTTTCCAGCAAGATGGTGCACCACCACACTATGGGTGTCAGGTCCGAGCATTCCTAGATGAACAGTTTCCTGGAAAGTGGATTGGTCGTCGTGGGCCAGTTGAATGGCCCCCAAGGTCTCCCGATCTGACCCCCTTAGACTTTTATCTTTGGGGTCATCTGAAGGCAATTTTCTATGCTGTGAGGACACGAGATGTGCAGCACCTGAAACTACGGATACTGGAAGCCTGTGCTAGCATTTCTTCTGCAGTGTTGCTATCAGTGTGTGAAGAGTGGGAGAAGAGGGTTGCATTGACAATCCAACACAATGGGCAGCACTTTGAACACATTTTAAAAGTGGTCAGAAACTTGTAAATAACTCATGAAAGAATAAAATGACTAACTAACTAAAGTTGGATCCAAATTGGCCGACTTCAAATTGGCCGCCATGGTCACCACCCATCTTGAAAAGTTTTCCCCCTCCCATATACTAATGTGCCACAAACAGGAAGTTAATATCACCAACCATTCCCATTTGATTTAGGTGTATCCATATAAATGGCCCACCCTATATATACATATAGGATCACAGTGTAGATTATTAAAGATTATTCCTTTTGCATTACTGTGTTCAGATACTTTTATTACTGAAAAGTTGAGCCTTGCATCCTCCCTCAAACTGAGCCCCGATCTTAGAGAAGCACACTAGTGTTCATTTGTTTGGTCGTGTCTTCTGTGAGCCGAGTTTGGAGTAAATTTAGGGGGCTGAAACTGCAACTTTAGCTTAGCTTCCTTCAGCATGTCTAACTATCAGGAACAGCAGCACACATTTGCTCTTACACTCCAAGAACTTTTACATTCTCCCTCAAATCCTGTGTGTTATGCAGTGGGCAGGATAATCCTGTTTAATCGGAGCAGTTAAAGCTCGGTAAAGGCCTTTCTGTGTTCGACAGCTCTAAAGGTTCAGCTCAGCCAGACTAAAGTGTCCAAAGTGTCACTCCGGCTTTAGCTTCTCTTTCTCTAAGGCTAAACCAGGCCTGGCGATGCAATATTGATGTGTGTGCGCTGTTAGCGGCAGGAGAAAACTCTTACCTGGCAAAACATCGAGCGCAAACTGCCGGCGAAAAAGGCAGCAGCCCAAAGATCAGACTTAAGAGCAGTGACGGAGGCTCATTAGCCAAACTTACATGATTTGTGGCAGACTTGGAGCCATATATTAGCTCTAACGATGGCGTGAAGTTGGAAAAGCCAGAGTGGCGTGAATATTTCATTCCCTCTACACGGGCGCATACTCTTCAGCTCCGGCTGGAAATCCGAGCATCATTCCGAATTCATTTTGAACCAAACACCTGACACACAGGTTTTTTGGCAAGTCAACAGACTGTTTGTGTGTGTGTGTGTGTGTGTGTGTGTGTGAAGCGAAATGTTCACCTTTTTTATAATGAGTGTTTCTGGGAGGGATACATCAGCACACATCACACACCTTGACAGTTCCTATAAAAAGCCCGCCAGATCCTTCTCACAGAGGATATATGATTTTTAGGAAGCACGGCTGAACAGTTCACAGCGAAAACACGTCGCAATTCACTCCTTTAAAACGACAGTTCATGCTAAAAATCTAATTTACACAGTTTTCCTACGTTTGCTTCTTTAGTTTTGTGCTGGAGCTACAAGTAAAAAAAATGGAAGCTTGCAAGTAACGGAAGCCAATACTCACTAACAGGGCAGTGAGGGGGAATTATGGGAAACATTATGAAAACATTATATGCATTGGCCTTCCCGGTTTACTTTAGCAAAGCCTGTCACAACATTAAAATGTGTCACAATTGTAATAACCCAATGTAGGGTTCAGTTGGGACAGTTGGCTAGACAGAGAATAAATATAGGTCTAGACTACACAGCATTTTTAATGCTGAAATATTTTGTGTAATGTTAATGAGTAGGCTACACTAGGTTGATGTGAAATTGTGCTACCGACACATCACTTACTAAGAAACCCAGATTTCATGTTCAACACAGAGAGGCTTTTCACCATAGTGAGTTCTATTGTGTTCTTCTGTATCTCACTAAACTAATGTTCATCCTCCATTCTGAGGCCACCTCCTGAATTTAACTGCAAAGAGTTTACAGTTCCTGATGATGAAAAGAGTGATTTGTAACTTAGTGAAAAGCATTACTAATCATAAATGCATAAATGTTTTAAAATAAACTAACTAATAATGACAACAACTGATGTATTATGAAATATGCTGGTACTTTCCCTCCTGATGTGTGCTTGGCTTCAGTTAGGTAGTCAGTTGATGTAGTCCAATGGTAGTTTCCGATGGAGCAGAAGATTTTCTGATTGTCATTTAATCGAGTGCCGAGTCTGAGCTCCCCTTTCTATTCCCCTGGATAATGGCACAGGAAAAGTCGTGGTCACAAGGCCTGGATCCTGTAGCAACCCATATTCCCATAACTAGTTTTCCAATATCAAAAACACAATATTCTCCTGAAGTACCCATCACGTTTTACCATTTTGCTGACTGGGTCGGGTTTTGTGGGTTTGGAACTGTTTTCTAGCCCTGTTTGTAGCCCTCATCTTTGACAAGACAAATACAGTTCCATGACATTCCAGGAACCCTTAAACACTTTGATGTATGAAGAATAACTTAAAATGACATACTCTTATACTTTTAAATATATACTTTTATATAAATAAGCTCTAATTATTTACATGTGCAAGTACTTTTAAATGTGGTCTTGTTTCCATTTGACAATGGTAATTACTAGCCTGTTAGCTCTTTCCCAGCTTCTGCTTGTCTTAATGACCCACCTTTGCCCTCATACAGCTAGGTAACATACAATATTTCATGGTTTGGCTATTCTTGGTATTTATTTTATGTTTTAACGTCTTAACTTGTACTTGTTTGCCAGCTTCTACATTTGAATAAAAAAACCCTAACTCAAGAAACGTCTTATTATAGACAGGAATCTAGCTACATCACATGATGGGGGTCCACTACAGGTGTGACAATGTAAGATTCATTGCTGTTGGCACTGCCCACCAATTAGCATTTGCATTGTAATTTCTTTAAGAAAGAACAGAAAAACAAAAGAACTTCTGTACATTTCTTTAGATGACTTTTAGTACTAAAAGTCCATTGGAGATTACTTAACAACTCAACACAATTAACCCCTTAAACAGCCGTCCAGAGAACAGCCTCACCAGTTTGTTCAGAAGTCCCTGTAGTAACTTGCACCAGACATGTAGTTGTTTAACTACATTTTGAAAATTATTTAATTATTTAATTTAAGAGATTTACCAGCTCTGCTACCCACATCCTATTCATGTTTTTTTTTTACTTGCACTAATCCTTTAATAACATTACTTTCTCAGAGATTTACCCGCGTTGGGTGAAAAATGCAAAAAGCAAAGACAATAATCTAAGTTTATTAGACAGGATCATAGCAATTATGCTAATGCAGCTCATAGCCTGCTAATAAGCTCAAAGCAGAACTGCCTCAGGCAACATTCATGACCTGAACATGTCAGAAAACCCTCAAAACTCCAAATCACACACAACTGGCACCTCTATGCAATCACCCGCTGTCCAAGGACACACCACATGTACACAAACTAACTAACACACACACACACAAATGTGGGATTACAGCTGCGGAGGGAAGCCCTGAAGACCAGCCATAACGGAGCTTCATTAGAATAAAAAACAAACTGAGGAAAAGATCACAGCCAGGCAAATTCAGCCTCAAAAAAAAAAAAAGAAAGAAAAAACCTGGAATGAGTTTGAGCCTCCCGCGGCGCCTCATCAATGAAGATGCTGCAGCCAGTATAAAATATTCAACCCAAATTTACTGATGCGTTCAGACTGTCTCTCTAATACAGCGGCGAAACACAAACAGATTTGCCCTTAAAAGGGTTTTTTCGCATTGCTTATTAATGCATGATATCTGTTCATCATTTTTATATTGATGTCTGTAAGAATCATTAAACTAAAGCTTAGATGAAAGATAACAGAAGCTGGAGTCTGAGTGAAAGAACGCTGCAGAGAGTAACGGTAATGAAATATTGACAGTGATGACCAGCTGGGTAATGAGGCTCTCAGCTTCAATGTGTTTTTTGTATCATTAACTAAACACAAGTCACATTTTTAATCTGCAGTCTCACTCCTTCACCTTTTTCTCACTCTATAATGCACTCTAGGGTCAGAAACTCATGACAGAACACTGTCACACAACAGCACTGCTGGTATGTGGATTCAGTGTAGCTTTGAACATATTTACACAGCTCTACCCTATCACTTTACTACCTACTTTCCAGGACATAAACATTACTTTGTGACTTGATTATTTACACTTAAGTATTAGCACTTCATATCACGATACACACTTCCCATTACTATTTACACTTCATTATTTACACTTTACTACAGACACTTCGCTATTCACACTTCCCATTACTATTTACACTTCATTATTTACACTTTACTACGTACACTTCACTATACACACTTCCTTATTTACACTTTACTACAGACACTTTGTTATACACACTTCCCATTACTATTTACACTTCATTATTCACACTTTACTACGTACACTTCGCTATACACACTTCCTATAACTATTTACACTTCATTATTTACACTTTACTACAGACACTTCGCTATACACACTTCCCATTACTATTTACACTTCATTATTTACACTTTACTATGTACACTTCACTATACACACTTCCCTTTACTATTTAGACTTCATTATTTACACTTTACTACTTACACTTTACTACTTACACTTCACTAGACACACTTCCCTTTACTATTTACACTTCATTATTTACACATTACTATTTACTCTTCCCTATACTCACTTCCCATTATTATTTACATTTCATTATTTACTTCAATATATACACTTCACTGCTGGTATTTGGATTCAGTATAGCTTTGAACATATTTACACAGCTCTACCCTATCACTTTACTACCTACTCTCCACTACATAAACTTTACTTTATTACTTGATTATTGACACTTAAATATTAGCAATTCACATCACTATACACACTTCTCATTACTATTTACACTTCATTATTTACACTTTACTATGTACACTTCACTATACACACTTTCCTTTACTATTTAGACTTCATTATTTACACTTTACTACTTACACTTTACTACATACACTTCACTAGACACACTTCCCTTTAATATTTACACTTCATTATTTACACTTTGCTACTTACACTTCACTATACACACCTCCCATTACTATTTACACATCATTATTTACACATTACTACATACACTTCACTAGACACACTTCCCTTTACAATTTACACTTTATTATTGACACTTTACTATTTACACTTCCCTATACACTCTTCCCATTACTATTTACATAAACTTTACTTTATTACTTGATTATTTACACTTAAATATTAGCAATTCACATCACTATACACACCTCCCACTACTATTTACACATCACTCTTTGCACTTTACTACATACACTTCGCTATACACACCTACTAACACTTCCCTAGACAAACTTCCCTTTAATATTTACACTTCATTATTTACACTTTACTATTTACACTTCACTAGACATACTTCCCTTTACAATTTACACTTCATTATTTACACTTTACTACGTACACTTTAATATACACACTTCCCTTTACTACATACACTTCACTATTCAAACATCCCTTTACTATATATTTACAATATATACACTTCCCTTTACTATTTACACTTTACTGAAACATTCTCCATTATGGTTTACTTCAAAATCTGGACCACCGTCTTTACTTCACTTCCCTATTTACACCACTGCTTTCAGTGGTTGTATTCTGGTTGGGCATTGCATGTCCCGAGTCAATTCCAAGACCTGGATCAATATTTCCAATTCCAGTCTATTTACACCTCTGAGGGAATTTCCTTACTTCTAAGTTGTACAGGATCAGCTTTCACTTTCTGGGAAAAAAGGAAAGAAGGTCTTTGTAAAAGGCAGAAGACACACACACACACACACACACACACACACACACACGTGCACACCCACACACACACACACATATATATATATATATATATATATATATATATAGAGAGAGAGAGAGAAGAGAGAGAGAGAGAGAGAGAGAGAGAGAGAGAGAAGTATCCCTTCCTGGCTTTAGCCCCAATATTAATATTTTAAAGCATATACTTCAA
Organism: Salminus brasiliensis; assembly: GCF_030463535.1. Taxonomy (NCBI): domain Eukaryota; kingdom Metazoa; phylum Chordata; class Actinopteri; order Characiformes; family Bryconidae; genus Salminus; species Salminus brasiliensis. Next base: position 16,625,252 of record NC_132884.1, on the reverse strand, counting down.
ACCTTTTCTGTCTTTTGGGGTTGTTCTTATTATGTTCAGGTTTTGTGTATCTCACCTGTACATCACCTTTTCAGTCTTTATCCAGTGCAGTCTAACATTAATTGAAGCCTCTTTTTAGCCCCTGTTTTGTGTTTTTTCATTTCTTTATTAATGCATATATTATGGAACTTTTCAATAGAACATCGATCTATCTATATGCACAGCAATGCAAACTGCTCACAGTACTGAATTGAATATAACACTTACACTGATATGATCAGATCTGATTCCAATGTGCACACTGGTTCCACAGAAACAAAAATAAAGTAGCGTACACATAATAATTATGTACACATAATAATAATTATTATATAATTATGAGATATTTAATTCATTTCAATCACGTGTAAAACTTTTTTTCAGTGTACAAACTCACTGTATATTATATATATATATATATATATATATATATATATATATATATATATATATATATATATATTACATAAAATATTAAAATATATTTTATATAATATTAGTCAGGAACACTCTTGATGAGGTCTATAATCAAGCGATGCCTCCATGAAAGTAAATACAGCGGCCACTGCTAACATTCAAAGTTTGAAAAGGCTAAAAATTCAAAGATACCTCTAAGTTTAGACATTACTAAACACAAGTCAATAAGGTGACCAGTCTGCTATTCACCCAAGTATTCCCGGAAGTGGTGGGTCTTCAGTCTGGGTTTGAAGACAGCGAGCGACCCTGCCGTTCGGACACGCAGGGGAAGTTTGTTCCACCTCTTCAGGAGTCAAGTCTTGAGAGACTGAACGAGCACCTGGGCGGCCTCTCTAGAGAGGAAGGGTCGAATTCTCAGGATGTTGTACAGGAGAAGAATTATTGATGATATGACTGCTGATAAAAGTAACTAGATGAATTCTGATGTGTATAGAGCTGTACTTTCTACTCCGATTCAGTCAAATGTTGCAAAACTAATGGGATGGATAATGACCCAATCATCTGACCTCAACCTAATTGACCAGCTTTTCACTTACTGAAGACAAAACTGAAGGCAGAAATAAGCTCACAAACAAGCAGCAACTAAATGCCTGGCAAAGCATCCCAATGGAGGAAACTCAAGTTTTGGTGATGTCTGTTGGTTCCAGACTTCAGGCAGTGATTGAGTGCATAGTATTTGATTCTGAGTGTTAAAAATTACAATAATGGTTTGTCCAATTACTTTTAAACCTGTGATAACTGAAGGACTATGTATAAAATAGCCGTAATCCCTAAACATTTAATGCAGTACTTGTGTTAAGCTCTTACACCGAGGAAAAATGACAAAAAATATGTCATGCGTAAGGGATTTTCCTCTTTTCTTCCCCATTTTTGTCACACAATCCACTGAAACTCCCTAAAACGCATTCGCCTCAGATTATATATCACATATATTAAGCACATCAGCACGACATCGTCAGCCCACAATAAACCCTTCCAATTATTTCACCTGGTTTCATTTGTTTTCTCTTTGACTGAGCCTCATATTTAGCATTATGTTCTCACTTGATTTGACTTTCAACTCCTTGTCTTGATGTGCTTCAGTAACGTAGAGGCATTTCTGTCTGTTTCCCCTCAACAAATGAGGCCACACTACTCATTTATAGGAATTCATAAGCCACAGCAAGAACATTGGCCTAAATATGTAGAATGTGCTCAGTGGCTATTGCTAACAATATATAAAATATTAATGACCTTTCAGAATGTATACACACCTTAATTTATCACGATTCAAGCAGCAGCACTAGCAGCGTCCACTGAACAGGGGGAACGGTGGTCAGATGTCACGGCCATCCATTTCCAAACACCTTCCCATTCAATGACAAGGAATTAAATGCATGTCATTTTGCATAAGCGTTTATAATGAATGACCAAAACCTTGTCATGTTTTATTCCTGCCCGTTCAAAAGTGCATGTGTTTTATTCATGCAATTTCTTTTAACTAACTTCTACCCTTGTGCATATGTTAAATATCTGAATCAATAATGTCACTTGAAATAGAATATTAACGTTTTATGAGCCGGTCCCAAGAAAGATTCGTTTGCAGATGAATCGTTTGGAAGTCAAATCTAAAGGAAAGGAGGGAGGAATTATAGTCCTGGTCATTTTCCCTCAGCCGCAGCTTAAAAATACCCTTCCTTCTTTTTTCTGTGGTACTAATGCATGATTCATGCATCTATTGGACTTTTAATCGCCATTAAGGGCGTAATTTCTCCACTTCAGAGGTAGCGCCTCTAATAGCCTGATCATATATTATTTGCACCACTGAATCAGAAACACTCTTTTTCTTTCTCTGCATGTGTCCGAGTGTCTGTGTATGTGTGTGAGGGTGTGTGCGGGTGTGTTTTGGGGTGGGAATTTAATGTGGGAAGAACACAAGGCCTATTCATTTAAGTTTTATACAAACTTTGATAGCATAATGAGTGAAAACTCTATGGCCATTAAAACAAGAAGAAGATAGAGAAGATGCATGATACAAACATAAATGATCATTAAAGTGTCTGGAAATCATCACAGCAATAATATGTGCAATTAATTAAGATTATTAACAGCATGTTTCTAACTGAATGTGCAGCAGGTATGAATGGCTTCTTTATTTGTGTTTGTATTTAAACAACAGGAAAGACAGATTTATTAATGTGCAAAGGTATTAATATTAGTAGCTTAAGAACATCCTTTATAGTCACAGCACAGAAGTAAAATGGACTTTAACCCATCAATGGCAGTAAACAAACAAAAAATAGTATTAGCAAAAGTAGTAACAATAGTAAAGTTGATGCTGTTTTTATTGCTGTTATTATTATTGTTAGTAGTAGTTGTGGTAGCAGAGGTCGTAGTAATACTAACAGTAGTAGTCTTAGTAGTAGCAGCAGCAGCAGTAAGTAGTAGTAGAAGCAGCATTAAAAGTAGTGATAGTAGCAGTCATAGTAATAGTAGAAATACTAGCAGTAGTAGTAATAGTAATAGTAAGTAATGGTATTATTTGTTGCAGCAGTATAGTATTAGTAGCAGCAGCAGTAGGAGGAGTAGTGGGGGTAGTAGTAATAGTAATAATAGGAGAAGTAGTAACAGTAGTAGTAATAGTAGTAGCAGCAGTAGAAGGTAGTGGTATTAGTAGCAGTAGCGGTAGTAGTAATTGTAGTAATAGCAGTATTAAAAAATAGTAGTAGTAATATTAGTAGTAGCAGTAGTAGTACCAGTAGTAGTATTAAAAGATGAAGTAGTAGCAGCTGTAATAAGTAGTAGTAGTAGTAGGACTTAGTAGTAGTAGTAGCAGTAGGAAGCAGCAGTAGTAGTAGTAGTAGTAGTAGTAGCAGTAGTAACATAAACAGTAGCAGCAGCAGTAGTAGTAGCAGCAGCAGTAGAAAGTAGTAGCAGTAGTAGCAGCTGCAGTAGGAAGTAGTAGTAATAGTAGTAGTAGTAGTAGCAGTAGTAGTATTAACAGTGGTGGCTCAGTGGTTAGAGCGCCGGGCTATCGATAACAGGGTTGTGTAACGGGGTTCGATTCCCGGGCTTGGCAAGCTGCCACTGTTGGGCCCTTGAGCAAGGCCCTTAACCCTCTCTGCTCCCCGGGCGCTGGAGTTGGCTGCCCACCGCTCCGGGTGTGTGTGTGTACTCACTGCCCCTAGCTCACTAGTGTGTGTGTGAGAGTGTGTTCACTACCACAGATGGGTTGTGTACACTGTACAGTGACAAATACGTGCACCTTTACCTTTAACAGTAGTAGCAGCAGCAGCAGTAGGTACTGGTACTGGTAGTAACAGCTAACAACAGTACTACCAATATTAATAGTGTAAGTAGTCATACATAGTAGTAATAGTAGAAGCATTACAAAGTAGTCGCCCAGAACTCCAACCCCTGCTGTCAGAGTTCTGTGTCTCCCTCATCCTACAGCCGTTCAATTTCTTCTCATGCTACAAGCATATGTTGAAGGTATCATCTGAGCTCACAACCTGACTGCTTGCTTGTATACGTTTGGCCTATAGGGCAGTCCTCAGCGGGAAGCTGCTGGTTCTGTAAAGACTCCACTTCTGTGTCCACTGCTGGGCAACATGTCAGACGAGGAGGGTTCAACTCTGCTGCTGGCCACCCACCGCCTCGCATTAGAACTGACTTCATTAACAGTAAAGACAGAATCTGTGAGAAACACACTCTCTCTCTCTCTCTCTCTCTCTTCTACTGCTTTTACTCCCACACCCCTGTCATTAGCAAACATGCATCATGCCTTTGTACTCTCTCTCTCTCTCTCTTTCTCCCTCTCTCTCTCCCTCTCTTTCGCTCGCTCTCTCGCTCTCAGTGTTAAGTAGATTGGAAACTGAGCTTTGTTTTTCACATGAATGCACACAGACATGGACACACAGATGCATACAAACACAATTACACAGAACACACATGACGAGCCCAGTGTGACCTGTGCGTGTGTGCATGTGTTAGGAGGGGGAGTCCTCTCACCTTGCCCACAGCAGGGGGGATTTTAATCTTTCACACTAATATCCCTCACCTCCACCATCATGGCTCAGTGCCACAGGAGATACAGGAGACCCTGTGATAGAGGATACACCCTGATACACCCTGATAAACTGCAAAACAGGACAGTGAAAAAGTAAAGTAATACACACTGATACATAATTCACACTGGGGCATGGAATCACAATATGTACAATGATACACACACACACAGATACAGAATACATAGTGAAACACGACACACTAATGCTAATACAACATACTACAAGACATATAGCATATGCACTTATACAGAATACACACTCATACACACTATTTGAGAACACAGAGTAATACACACAGTGATAAACACCATGATGGAAAACACACTGCAAACAACAGTGCTTAAAGTGGCCGGGTGATAGGCAGTACCTAGCAGGCATGTCTACATTTTACTCAATGTACCGGGAGCTGTTACACAAATGTCCGGGATATTGTGGTGGTGGTGTGGTGGTAGTGGTGTGGTGGAGGTGTGGGGCAACATATACACAGAATACACCCTGATACACCCTAATGCAGAATATACAGCAATACAAAATACACACATTTGCACTGATACAGACTAAAACAGAACACACAGGGATTCAGAATATGCACTAATATAAAATACCCACTGATACAAACTAATACATAGTGATAGAAAACTACACATTTGTACATCTGTATAGAATACACACCAATGGACTATATATATACATATATATATATATAGTCAGGATGCACACAGGTACACACCCATACAGAATGTACACACTGACACTGCATATATCCCTGACAGATCTATGAAGGGGCATAAAAGCATAGAAACAAGCCATTTATCATAGTTTTTCTAAAGGAATGTCAAAAATGTGATAAATTGTACAACCTAACTGGAGTGAGGTCTAGCAGACCCTCTGAAACACATTTAGAGCCTCATTTATTTTGAATTTTAAATGAATAAAAAAGCAGCCAGTTCAGTGATGCCAGCACAAATGCAGTAGTTCCTCTCTTAGGCTTTTCCTTTCACCAAAAACTGCTTTCTATGCTGACATACCAGTGTGTGTGTGTGTGTGTGTGTGTGTGTGTGTAAGTGTTAGTACAATTCCCAGTAGGCCATTTATCAGTAGGGTTACACTCCCATAGCGCCTCCCTTCAACATTAATCCTCTGGCCACAGCAGAGTGTGACCTGTAACCTTACTGACATCAGGTCCAGGTCTCTCAGCACAACACTGTGTGTGTGTCTGTGCATGTGTGTGTGCATGTGTGTGTGTGTGTGTGTGTGTGTGTGTGTGTGTGTATGTGTGAGTGAGTGTGTTAATCACTGAATCCCAGCAAGGCCTTCAGGTCCCTTCCAGGACTAGTCAGGCATTGTGTTGTTTTCACACATTCGGTTCAGTTTTATTGGTGTAACACTTTCTTAAGTAGTCATTATCCCAAAGCAGCTTGTCCAGAAAAGCTGGCACAGCCCTGAAATAAGTATTGCATAGGAAGCCTAAGAGCATGGGGAAGAAAGTAAAAGGAACCAAGACTCAATAGAAAAGGTAAGAGCATAAGTAAGCGTAATAGAGGATCCAAGACTCAAAAGTGAATCCCATCTTCTTATTGGCTGCACCATTACCATAGCGCAGTTAGGACATAAGTAGGCCTTCATATAGAAGAAAGATCAATGTTGATATATATAACTGCTTCAGGTTGTATTTTTGACCATTTCTGACATATTAATAAATAAATAAATAAACAGTTTTCCCTGACTGTGTGGTAATAGTTGGTTTATTCTGTCTCTTCAAATCCCTGCTGGCAGTTTCAGTCCCAACAAGGTAGAAGATAAGAGAAAGCTCCCGAGAACCAAACCTAGTTTTTCAATTTCACATTAGAACAGCAGAGAGCCTGTGATTTCCTTAGAGAACACAGATTTAGTGTGTGTGTGTCAGTGTGTTACAGCATCATGCTATGCTCTCCATAAAGAGAGATATGGATCTGAGCAGCATGACCCACTTGTCTGGATTGCCAGTGTAAAATGCGCTAATTATGGCGTGCAGCATTGTAATCTCATCGCTAGACGTAATCACGCCCTCAATCACCAATCACTGCACCAAGACATCATGGGACAGAATAAAAATCTAAATACCAAACACATTTGGAGGCTTCATGCAGATCAAGCAGTTCTTTTAAGGCTATTGCTAACGAACAAGGACATACAGAGCAGATTAGCCTGTGCTAGCACCTCTGAAAGCTGTGGAAAAGTGCTGTAATCCTGATAGACAAAGAGGATCTGCATTAATGAACGAGTGTGTGCAGTCTGGAGATGTGCTTTTAAGGATGGATGGATGGATGGATGGATGAATGGATTGATGAATATGATGAACAGCTGTCTTAGCTAAATAATCAATGTGGCCTGTGCAAAACTGTAGGCACCCTAAGCATTGCAAAAGCTCAGATTTTCTTGACCTTGATTGGCAAATCAGGTCTGGAGAATTTCACCAATTGTAATTAGAAACTCAAATTTCCAAGATTAAAAATATCCTCTTATCAGCATCTGTAAATCTGAAAACAAAAGCAATTGATGCTCACAAGACAGAGGAAGGCTATAAGAAGATAGCTGAGCGTTTTCAGCTTATGGTTTTTACAGTGCAGACTGTTCTTAGGAAATGGCAGTTCAGGGAAATTGCAGAGGTCAATGTGAGATCAGGATTACCAAGATAACTCAGAGAGAACTGCTCATGTTCTGGTAGGACAGGCAAATCAACCCCACACACACTTACAAATACACACACACACACACACACACACACACACACACACATGCATGGAGATGCTAGGCTAACATTGCTAAAAAATACTGGACAGAGACTGTCACCACATCAGATGTCCAGATAAACTGTCTACATCACCAAACAATCATTTCAAAGCTCAGTGTCAATCATGTCAAATGTCAGTTTGACTTTAACTAGTGAAAAACATCAGAAAACCATGATAAAATGTGTTTACTCTAGCTCACCAACTAGCGTTGACTAAAGGCTATGTTACATTAACTAGCTATATAACAAGCTAGCTGACTGTGAGGTTAAAATTAGGACACAGATGTTAAAATAACCAAAATAATTTATAAATGACCATCTAATCAAATCAATCAAGAGTAAATAAAGTGTGATTGAGAAAGAGTGTTATATTTCGGTCTCTACTGAATTTACTCTTTGCTCTGATAACCACCAAAGATACATTCTGAATGCTCTCGTCTATTAAAGGAAGTATAGGAACTATAGTAAACTCACATTTGTCATTATTAATGCTCCAAAATTAATTTTTGAATAAATATTAGGTGAGCAAAAGTGACACAAACACACATGCACACACCTACCCCAACAAGTGGGGATTCAGGTTCTCCATGACGTCAGAGACATATGCAAACACACTTACAGCCTGACACACACTCAGAAGACACACAGTGCAGAAGCTGGTCGACCTGGCTGTTCTCATTTCTGTGCCACGCCCGAAATGATCTGGCACGTCCAGTAAAGGCAAGGATGTATTAGACCACATTAGAACCAAACATTCTCAAAAAAAAAACACATCCTCTTCACAGTTTGACCTTTTATAGCTGAGTTTGTATCAGGATGCCATCCAGCACAGACCCTATAATGTCTTCATCACTCTGCAGCAGTTTGGGGCTAAACATGAAAAGAATGAGGAAAACAAATTGCTGAAGAGGAACAAAAGAAGGAAAATGAGAGTGCAATATTCAAGGGAAGCTGCAGGTGGGTTTAGTAAAGGATGCTTTTGCATGTGTGTGTGTGTGTGTGTGTGTGTGTGTGTGTGTGTGTGTCTCGTGTAGGCCCTGGAGCACACTGCGTGGTAGACTGGGTGGATCAGGTTGCTGGAGGGAGGGAGAAAGAGAGAGAGATAGAAAGCGAGAGAGAGAGAGAGAGAGAGAGAGAGAGAGAGAGAGATTGAGCATCCACCCGTGCCTCAGGCAGCTATTTTTAGGCCCCGGAGCAGATCGCTGGCATTCGCTCAAGAAGGATGGCAATGTCATCCCAGTAGAGAGCACAAGAGAGAGGGGGTCGCAGAGGAGAGAGAGAGAGAGAGAGAAAGAGAGAGAGCGAGAGCAAGAGAGAGAGAGAGAGAGAGAGAGAGAGAGAGAGAGAGAGAGAGAGGAGCAAGAGCAATAATAAATTGTCATTCAGGAGACCTTTGGTGTAAAATATCCAGTGGCGGCAGAAGGAGAGCAGCTAGAGGTCATTAGTCTCTTTGCTGTGAGCTCAGCCAATCAGCTTCCAGCGCTGTAGCTAGCCAGGTGATGTCATCAGGCATGGGTAGAGCTGAAGGAGCAAAGCGCCCCCCCACCACCCCCACCCCCCCTTTGTGAAAAGAAATAAACCAAACTCCCACCCAATACAAAGCCCAAAATATAAATAGGCAACACCTTCATCAACCAGTAACCACTGGGGGCAGTGGTGGCTCAGTGGTTAGAGCTGGGTTATTGACAACAAGGGTGCAGGTTCAATACCTGTGTTTGCTAAGCTACCACTGCTGGGTCTTAAGCAAGGCCTTTAACCCCTTCCTGTTTCCTGGGTGCTCTAGGCACATGAGCTCACTAGTGTGTGTGTGTGTGTGTGTGTGTGTGTGTATGTTCACTGCACAGATGGGATAAAGGTGGAGGTCAAATTCTGCCTGTGTGGAACACAAATAGTGAACTTACCCTCTTACCTCATTCAAGTGCCTTCAGATTAGACAGACTAGATATCCCATACATATAAATAATAAACACTGAGCATTTAACCCTTTAAAAAACCTCAATGTAGCTTGGAAATTTGAATTCATATCACAGCTGGTTTCACAAGTAGAAGCAGAGAGGAGCTAATTTATCATGACTTGGAATGAGCTGAGTTTTTTTGATAAGTAGGAAAGAACATGCAGCTTACTTGCAACTCACTCTACAGCAGACATGACCTCCAGGTTCCAGATTCACCTTAAACTCTAGTTGTTTATGTGCTTCTATGTCTGCGTCCCCAATAGTTTACTGAAACTTCCTCTTCTGTCTGCTTTCCTTGATTCTGTCTGATCTGTAGCTCAAGGCCTCAGTAAATATACTGGCAGAGCTGACGAGTTTATGGATCCACATAGGAAAGGATGTTTCAGTAAAATATTCAGACGCACTTAGCCGTCAGTGCTTTGCCCCAGTTGTCCAACCAAAACATAGCCTTACAAAATCCAAAAAAAAGCATATTTCAATTTAAACTGACCCATGTACACAATGGAATTCACACATGGATGCTTTTATCCACATTCACATACATATGAACTCGATTTCACCTCTGCTTTAAGTATTAACTTCATATGTCTACTGGATTTGTCAGGATATAACTGACATCATTACACATGTGATGAACATTGGTACGAGATATTCTGCCAATCAGGAGGTCCAGGCCATTTTTAAACTCTCAAACATTTTACGAACTCCTCATACAGAGTTCATTGGATTCTTTGGGAATTTGGTGGGAATGAACTTCAGACATGTGTTGATAAACTGTGAAGGAATAGGTGATGCTTTAGGGCATAGTGGTGGGTTGGGCATGCTTGGTTAGATCAGCCTTAAATTATGCATGGTTTACTAATGGCCCTTCCTGATTACATAGATGTGGTCATTATCAAAGATAAAGCACCATATATATAAAGTTATGTTTACTGCAGATTGAGGTAGTTTTTATGTGAGATTTTTTATTAGCCAATGAACCCATTTCTGAGACATTTCCTAAGCTCAAAAACATATTAAATTTGGCACAGGCCTTAAACACATGGAGCAAAAACTTTAGAGCATGAACTTGGGTGTGATTCAGGAGCTCCATAGCGCCCCCAAATGCAAACAATGTTTGGTATTAAGCTGGCCGATTATGTACCAATTTTGGTATGGTCATTGATCTCATCATACCAGACCAAGATAATGTCTTTTTATCTGACTTTGCCCAAGTTGTCCATTTTGTCTGGAAAGTCTGACTTTTAAACTTTCATGCAGTGTTTGGAGGGACTTATGATGTTCAAACACAAAACCTAAATGTTAAATACATTTAAAATACATATCATTTTAAACCTTCATTGCACGATTGTGTTGTTCTTCATCATTATTGCATCATATGAGCATAATGAAATGCCACTTGTGCTGATCAGTTAGCCCAGGTCCTTGCTGACATCTTCAACTGGTCACAGGCCCAGGCTACTATTCCCACATGCTGGAATACAACCACCATCATACCAGTGCCAAAACATTCTGCTGCAGCATGCATAAATGACTTCCACCTTGTTGTGCTTACCCCCACTATAATGAAGCGTTTTGAGAAAGTGGTCCTCAGTCACCTGGAGGCAGCGCTTTTAACATCACTGGACCCACCCCAGTTTGTCTACCGCTCAAACAGATCAACAGAAGATGCATATGCCCTTCATTCTGCCCTCACCCACCTGGAAAATACAAACAGCTACATCTATATGCACATCATCCCCTCCAATGTGTAACTGGGTCTTGGACTTCCAAGTAAAATAAACCCCAATCTGTAAGGTTGGGCAGAGGGCTATGTGCTGAGCCCTCTACTCTTCTTCCTGTTCACCCACTACTGCATGCCTCTAGATCCATTATCATCATCAACCTCTCTCTCAACATCGATACCAAAAAAGTCATTGTGGACTACTGGAAAAACAAGGGCTGCACACACTGTTCATCCAGATCAATAGGGCCGAGATAGAGCGTGTCTCCAGCTACAAGTTCTACAGCTTCCTGCCATTGGAGACAATCACCACCAGTGCTGTATACTTTAGAGAGTCCTTCCATCCCAGCCACACACTGTATAAACTTCTGTCATCCTACAGGAGATACAGTAACATCTGTGCCAGAATCACTCAGCTCAGGACCAGCTTCTTTCCATCAACTTTCACTCAACTTTTTCTACTCTGCACTGATAAACACTACTGTCCACATTGTGTATACACTAGATTTATTAATCACTTGCATTTATTAAATACATTTATGGCATTTAGCAGATGCTTTTATCCAGAGCGACTTTCAAGATTACTTGTATCACAGAGGTGGGCCAATGTAGTGTTAGGAGTCTGGCCCAAGGACTCAGCGCAGCGCAGCATCATCATCAAGACTGGGAATCGAACCCTGGTCTCCCACAGGGTGTTCTAACTCAGTGGCAGGTAGTGGTGTTATCTGTTGCGCCACACAACCTACAGTATACATAATATTGTACAAGTTTATTTAATATCATAATAATAAAAGTAAAATAATACTCAGCACATTTTTCTGTAAATACTTACTATATATATAGTGATTTTGAGCATGGGATGGTTGTTGGTGCCAGACACCCTGAGTATTCTTAGAACTGCTGATCTCATTGGATTTACAGCAACAGTCTTCTCAGAATGCTGTAATAAATTAAAAACATCCAGTGAGCAGCATTTCTGCAGACAGAAATACCTTTTTGATGAGAGAGGTCAGTAGAGAATAGCCATACTGGTTGGAGTAGACAGAGATGCTATAGTAACTCAGATAAACACTGAGCAGAAAGGCATCTGAGAGTAGAGAACGTGTTGAACCTTCAGGCAGATGGGCTACAACAGCAGAAGTCAATGTCGGGTTCCATTTCTGTCAGCCAAGGACAGAAAGCCGAGGCTGTAGTGGGCACAGGTTCACCAAAACTGGACCGTTGAAGACTAGAAAAAGTAGCCTGGTCTGATGAATCTTGTTTTCATACAAATGGCACGGAGGCACACAAATGGCAGAGTCAGAATTTGGAGCCAACAGATTGATTCCATTGACCTTGTGTCAACAGTCCAGGCTGGTGAAGTTGGTGTAAGGGTATGTTTTTTTGGCACTTAGCACACTTTGCTCTTCTTAATAGACTATTTGAGTACTGTTGCTGACCGTGCATATCCCATCATGGACACTATCTTTACACATCTTCTAATGGCTGCTTCCAACATGACAATAGTCATCTCAGGTCATCTCAAACTGGTTTGATAAACATGACAAGCGATTGAAAGTGCTGGAATTGTGTGATGCAATCATGTCAACATGAACGAGAATTTCAGAGTAATGTTTCCAGTTCCAATTCCATCTCGTGAACGCCATGTCACAAAGAATTCAAACGTTTTTTGGGGTAAAAAAAACTGTATTTTCAGCACTGATCAGACACAGATACTAGCAGAATTGCCTCCAGTGTCCACTGCTGTTGTTTGCTGTTACCTTGAGTAACAGAACATGAGTGTACAATTCTGCCGGTACCTGTTTCTGTGACACTAAAGGTTTAGGTCCATCCCCACTGCATCCTGGCAAATGATCTCTAACGAACCATAACAGAACCTTCAGATAACTTTGATAGTGCCCACTCCCGAACCACAGTGGGCTCCAGCTGGTCCTGTGTTACATATGGGGCAATAAGACACAGCAGACAGTTTCATTTGAAACCATTTGAGAGGACAGCGACTCTACACTAACAGCAGGCCTGTCAGGAGTGTGTTAGACTCATCTATTCTACACACTCGTCACTGGGTCTTTGGTCACTAACAGACGTTAAGGTTAGGGAAGGCGGCCTCCACTCTCCTCTCTTCTATCTCCACCTCTGTCGACCTTCTCTGCCCTTTCTCCCCTAGGTCAGCAAATTCTTCTCCACCTTCCCCGTGGCTGTCAGATGTTCTCCGCAACAACCGTAGAGAGCTAAGACTGGCTGAAAGGAAGTGGCGGAAGTCACAACACGACTCCGACCTCCACTCCTATCAGTCTCTTCTCTCCAGGTTTAGAACGGAAGTTGCTGCCGCCAAAGCATCTTACTACAGGGGGAAATTGGAATCCTCTGCATCTGACCCACGCAAACTATTCACCATCTTCTCCTCTCTCCTCAACCCTCCTACTCCCCCACCTCCCACTACCCTGTCTGCAGATGATTTTGTCTCCTTCTTTGAAGAAAAGGTTGACAAGATCCGCCGATCCTTCCCCCCTGCCTCTACCCCCCTCTCTAGACACTGCCCTCCTCCTCCCTCTTCTCTGACTTGCTTCTCTCCTCTTTCCACAGATGACCTCCTACATCTTCTCACCTCCAATAATCCTACCACCTGTCCACTAGACCCTATTCCATCCCCTCTGTTCCAAACCATCGCTCCAAACCTCCTCCCCTTCATCTCCTCTATCATAAACAGCTCTTTGTCATCAGGTCAGGTACCATCGGCCTTCAAGTCTGCCAGAGTCGTGCCCATCCTAAAGAAACCAACTCTAGACAGCTTGGACATCGGCAACTACAGACCTATCTCTCTTCTCTCTTTCCTCTCAAAGATTCTCGAACGTTCCGTCTACAACCAACTGTCTCTCTTTCTCACTCTGAACAATCTTCAGGACCCCCACCAGTCTGGCTTCAAAGCTGCACACTCTACTGAAACTGCTCTCATTGCAGTTACAGAGAAGCTCCATGCAGCTAAAGCTGCCAGACTGTCCTCGGTTCTGATCCTTCTTGACCTCTCCGCAGCTTTTGACACAGTGGACCACAAGATCCTCCTGTCTATCCTTGCCGGTCTTGGAATTACCGGCTCTGCATGGCAATGGTTCGCATCATACCTGCAGGGACGCTCATACCAGGTAACGTGGCAGGGCGACACGTCCGCTCCTTGTAGTCTCTCCACTGGCGTTCCACAAGGCTCAGTTCTTGGTCCTCTTCTTTTCTCACTGTACACTCACTCTCTTGGTAAAGTGATATCCTCCCATGGATTCTCTTACCACTGTTACGCCGACGACACTCAACTCATGCTCTCTTTCCCACCGTCTGACACACAGGTCTCCACCCGTATCTCAGCATGCCTCGCCGACGTCTCGTCTTGGATGGCGGCTCACCACCTCAAACTCAACCCCAGCAAGACGGAGCTGCTGTACATCCCGGGAACTGCTGGACCAAGAAACGATCTTGCCATCACCTTCGAGAACTCACTGGTCACTCCCTCTACTGAAGCCCGCAGCCTTGGTGTAGTGATGGATGATCAGTTATCGTTCTCAAGTCATGTTGCAAACGTAACTCGGTCCTGCAGATTTCTTCTGTACAACATCCGGAGAATTCGACCCTTCCTCTCTAGAGAGGCCACCCAGGTGCTTGTTCAGTCTCTCGTCACTTCCAGACTTGACTACTGCAACTCTCTTCTGGCTGGTCTCCCTCTGCGCGCCATCAGGCCCCTGCAACTCATCCAGAATGCAGCGGCACGGGTCGTCTTCAATGTCCCTAAATTCAGCCATGTCACTCCACTGCTGCGTTCTCTCCACTGGCTTCCTGTAGCTGCCCGCATCAGATTTAAAACCCTGACGCTGGCCTACAAAGCCAAGAACGGACCAGCCCCTCCGTATCTAATGGCAATGGTCAAAAGCCGATCCGCACCAAGAGCCCTTCGAGCTTCAAGTACGGCTCGGCTCGACCCACCATCCCTCAAAATCCGCGGAAGACAAGCGTCCAGGCTTTTTTCTGTCCTGGCACCAAAGTGGTGGAACGAGCTGCCCCTGGATGTCCGAACGGCCGAGTCGCTCGCTGTCTTCAAACGCAGACTGAAGACCCACCTCTTCAGAGAGTACTTGGACGAATAGTTCTATGGTCGCCTTATTGTATTGTGTTTAGTAATGTCTAAGCTTGGAGGTATCTTTTGTACTAGTCTATTCTAACTAGCTGAGGTTTTCTTGGGTAAATAGCAAAGCACTTTGTAAGTCGCTCTGGATAAGAGCGTCTGCTAAATGCCGTAAATGTAAATGTAAATGTAAATGTAAATGGCATGAACCATACAGTCATTTATTACAGAATTACAAACAAACTCCTTGCTAGCCAAACTGCCTCCCGAAAAGAAAAGCTGGACTCTGTCACTCAGGGTCCAGCTTGATTCATGCTACTGTGTTCTCACTTGATGGAAAATGTCTTTGTTTTTCCTTTGAAACACAGACATTCTGGCCAATCAATAGTACCTTAAGAGGTCACTTGGACTGAAAAGGCCACGCAACATTTTGTACACATATTGATCCTGTTACTTAGGGCTAATTTACATGTTTAATCCTCTGTAAATGGATCCTCTATTTGTGCTTATGTGTCTTGTGTTATTTTGTGTATCAGTCATTCCTTCTCTTAAATGGAGTCAAAAATATGCAGGGATGCTGTATGCAGTGTGCAGGGATCTTAATAGGCAGTTGATTAAAATAGAGAGGGAAGGCAAGAGGATATCTTAAGTGAAACTAACATCAAATCATTTGAATGCTCTGACCTTTTAAATACTGGGTTTCACACATGATCTCAAGTCACAAAGGCACTAATATATTAAGGCACTAATATACACTGTACGTCAACTTTTATCTTATCTATCTATATGTTAGTGGACATCCATTCTAATGAACATATTCATCTTCTTTAAGCCACACCCATTACTGACACAGATGTGCAAATGCGGACACAGCTTGTCTAGCTTGTCTAGTCCCTGTGGAAAAGTATTGCCAATAGAATAGGACTCTCTGGAGCAGATAAACATGAACCTATTTGCACCATGCCTAATGCCAGCTGTGGGCTATAGTGGAATACCCCTCCTCCTCCCAGCACTGAGCTTTAGAGTAGTGGAACTGTGTTCTTTGGAATGATGGTTAGTGCTCCATTCAATATTTTTGAGATGAGCTGGTAAGTTGAGGATGAGTTTCATTCACCCTGCTTGTCAAATCCTCGTAGCAATGCTCCAAAATCTAGTAGAAAGCCTTCCCTAGACCGTAGAGACAGTTATTCCAAAAAACAAACAAACAAACAAAAAAAGCAGGATATACTCTTTTTTATACTTGATTTCAGAAGAAACAACGAATGTTGAATGCAGGTGTCCCTTTTGTGCATTTAGTGAACCTATGCTTTGAAATTAAACTGAATGAGACTAAATCAGACAGATTTAGAACAAAAAACCCAAACAAGAGTTTTGCTATGTTTCAAAGCCCGGCGAGCTGACATTGCACGAGGCACCAATGAGAAGATTTCGTGAAGAAATGTGGTTCTAAAATTAGCAAAACAATTTGTGAATCACATGAAAGCAATGACGGGCAACGTGCAAGTATGTGAACAGACCAGACCAGAGCGGCAGCAGATCACTGTGCCAAGTGAACAGACATGGCAAACAAACCAAAACTCCGAATGACATTCAGCAGTGTGTGTGTGTGTGTGGGTGTGTGTGTGAACTAAACATGTGTTGACTGCGAGGAGTTTAGCATCAGTCGGAATCCTTTCTAGTGTTACACAAAAGTCACTACCACTGCAAGCTAACACTGATGCATGCTGAACTGACATCATTAGAGCAGATATCTAACCAAAATGGCCCAAACCAAACATGAAAGCTTTTCCTAGTCTGGTTAGTTGTGCTTCTTTGGCAGTAGTATGGTACAGTTTTAGTAGCTGGTGTTGTTAAGACATAGTGTTAAGGTTGAACCCCTTAACACAGCAAGGCTTATTACACACTAAGGTGTATTACTCAGTAACTACAGGGACTTCTGTATGAACTGATGGGGCTATTCTTTGGTAACAGAAAGTTTGTAAAAACTGTTTAGGCACTTTTACTTTTCGGCTGTTTAAGGGGTTAAGAGTCAGCTCCAATGTAAGGTAGTGTTAGCTTGCTTGCAGCATACATGTAGCATTATTCATTTTTTTAATTCATTAAAGCTCGGAATCCAGAGAATCCAGTGACATTCGCTGGGGCCCATTGTTCATGTTCATTGTTCAGCTCAGCCGAAGTTTTGCCTCCTGATTATCAAATACTTATATTTTTGGTGTAAATAAATCCCTGACGGTCTCTTTACAAGTTAATAATATGTTCATTTGAAGAGGCTTCCCTTGTATATCAATGCAGAATGTTCTGTCTGTTTTTTCTTTTTTTCTTCTTTCATTTATTACAGTAATTGATCGTAATAAAGTAACAGGGCTATGCTCTCACATTAATAGATAATTTGATTGCTGACTGTATTTGCATTCAACTGTTGTAATTGTTCCAAATGAACACCCCTCTGTACTCATAATTCACCTATAATTAATTTAATTAAGCCAAATTGCAGGGATAAATTGAGACAATGCCAAAGCAAAAGAGATCAACAATTAACCATGTCATTAATAAAGCAATGATCATTATGTTTGCCACTTGTGCATTGAGCAAAAGTTTAAGTACACCTGATTATTTATCGATTTTCTAAGTGAAAGTAGGTACATATCCATTACTGACAACACATGCTCTGACATACAGTTACTGTTTAAATGCTTAATTTAACATGTTGTAAAATAATACAACATTTGTTTTTTCCAATATCTATACATAAAATGAGCAGATGTCATATTTAAGTTTGTTGCCTGTAGATTATTTCTCTATTCTCTCACCAAATTTATTATTTGGATAAAAGAAAACAATCTGCTGCATGAAAGATGCAACAGTGCCATTTTAAAGATAAAACTAATTTGAAACAATGCAAACATTTTGCTTTGCATTTATCTTGCAACACCAATATTTCACCAATATTTGCTGCTGTACCATTTAAGGTGAGAAGCAGTAAGAAGCAAGAGAATAACTGTGTTTGTTAACAGTGTCCTAAACCACCACTTTCTGAATCTGATGTCAGAAACGTTATGCTGAATAACATCTAAAACTAGTAAATATGTGGGCTATAACTTAAGATTATCAGGATTTACCAGGAAGGGTCACATGAAAAGTCTTGACTTGGGATTGGGGTTTTGAGGTAGTAACAGGATGTTATCACCATGGAGACAAGAAAGACAAAACTTATCCACCTTATTACACACCAAATTGCCTCAGATGTAGGAAATTTACCAAAGCTTAAGAAAAAAAAAACCTGATGTACGTCTGTCAGAATTGTGGTGGTCAAGGCCAGTTTCATGACCAAAAATGAGTTTCAATACCATGCCATTATAATGTCTGATTGGAGGGCGGTCAGGCAACCCATTTCGTCAGCTTTTTTTCATTGTTTTCTGTGAAGCAGCACACACTTCACAGAAATGTTCCTTTTTGTCAGTGGTGGACAGAAGTGGTGTGCATGTAGCTCAGTATTGTATTTAAACAGCCCAAATGTTCTAGTTTTTACCTCACTACTGTCTGCAGTGTGTGCCACTTCTCATAATCATGAAGAGGGGGAGAAATTGGACTGGAAAAAGGAATAGATAGTCTTTTGAAGCAAATAAAACCTAAAAAAAAAAAAAAAAAAACAATCATACCATACCACTTCCACTAAACCCCACCTCTAAATACTGCTTTTCTAACCATAGCTTTGATTGATTACAGAAGCTCTAATGTGTTGTGCTAAAATACTCAAAATTCTGCTTTATGTTGTGTCTCTAATTATTGTTATCACATTTTTTAAATAATTTAATAATTCAGGCAACAACAATGTAACTACCAGTGATGTATTTACTGTTACGGATGGATTAGAGGAAGACAAGACAACCATACCTCTGCTGTCCAATGAATGTATCTTTATTTTTGCATTGACTTCCATTCAAAGTTAAGACCTTCTTTTACCTTCTCCTGTAAAGTCTCCATTAACCATTGAGCTACCACTTCCAACCAGTTCAGCAAAGGTTGTGTAATTACGCAGATATCAGCACAAGTGTATTTCAACAACTTTAAAAGCAAGTCAAGTCAAGTCAAGTGGGTTTATTGTCATTTCAACTACATACAGAGTACACAGTGAAACGAAACAACGTTCCTCCAGGACCATGGTGCAACATAGACAGTGCATACAAGACACAAGTGCAACACAAACAAACAAGTGCGGACAGACAACACTCTATTATGTGGTTACACATGTATAACATGTATAATTGTGCTTATATGAACTCCTGTTACAACATTACAGAGATACATGAGGCAAAACTGAATTTCATACACATGTAATTACACAATCTGTAATACTGTAATGCATCTGTAATAGCAAATAACCAGTATTTACATTGTAATTGCCTGGATTTTTAAGCTGTAACTACACAGTTAGCACTGTCTAAAATTACAGTACAGTACAGTATAGCTAACTATGGCTGCCTACTCTTCCTATTCTTCCTACCTTTCTCATCAATCAAACCTACGGCCAAAGCTTCCATTCCTATTAGTTATATTAGCCTCCTAGCTCCAACACAAAATGTCAGACATGTCTTAAAATCAAGCTGATCAACTACATAAGGGATAACTGCCAGGATGAGGGGGTGACTGGGATTTAATTTCTGCTGATCTGTTCGTCTTTTGATTCTGGATATTAATACACAATGTTCCTCTTTGATTAGGAGGATTGATTCATTTCTTTGTGCCGCTGTTGGTTAAAGTGCTGGGCTCAGTTCTTCAGTAGATATCGTAGTAGATATCAGATGGAAAAGCTCTGACAGTGCTGTATAACCGTGTCTCGTTATGCCACAATGAGTTCGGAGAATTCGATCCAGAGCAGGTTTTCCACAGCTTGGCTAAATCACATTGCAGACAGCTTTTATAAACACTGTTCCTTGCTCGGGGATACACACTCACATTTGATGGCATTTGACGCGAGACACAGTGTGTGTTTACCTCACAGTATGTGTGCAGCGAGTCGTATAATATGCCAGTCCAGCTTCTGAAACAACACAGTGTGGGTGTGTAGAGAGTGAAGAACGCTACATCAGGCTTAAAGGGTCCATATCATGAAAAAAGGGCTTCATTTGAAAGAAAAGAGCTTGTTGTAGTAACTGAGCTGAAACTAAGCTGCAAAAACAGCTGGTTTTAAATTAAGTGTTTGTGTGAGGACACAAATACCAGTTCCGATCTGCTGCTTTTTTTTTTTTTTTTTTTTTTTCTGGGGCAGTGGTGCCCAATTCCATGTCCCAAGCGTCCCTCCCCCTGACTCGTCTACACAAAGACGGTCTCTCATGGATTGACACATATTGCAAACATTACCTATCTGATGTTGAATTCAGTTAGATTTCATTGTCGTACAGAGGTTTCCTGTGGCCTAACCGGACCACATTCTGTCCTCACTAGAATGAGTTGGTAGCCATTTAGGTAGCCTAAAAGACTCCAGTAATGTTCAAGTACAGGCTCAGAATTTAAATCTTTATAGAACGAGTCAAAAGCCAAACTGGAACATTCACAGTTAAGAAGATTACTTTTATATGTCATGACTGCATGGGAGACTGGACATATGTGGGCCATACTAGAATTAAGAACAACATTCTGTCTCCTAGGTGAACCTTTATTTTTTTTCGTTATTAAATCAGGTGCGACTAATAGTACTAATTGCATGACATTTTCACCATTAATGATGCTTGATGCATATTGTAGGCATGATTTCTACACAAAACTAAATCACCCATAGCCCTCACATTGTTGGCTGCCTGCACCTCCTGATTCATACATTTAATTTTAATTTTACCTGCAAAAAAGTAGGATGAAGTCTCTCTACTCTATTAACAAAAAAAATCAATTTTCTGCAGAATATGTAATTTCAGTAAAAAACAAACAAAAAAAATAATACTGAAAATGATGTCTGTCCTAACGTCCCGATCAACTCTATTACCTCTGATTTAAAACTGCATAAAATCTGCAAGCAGTTTTAAACATGTGTCCCGCATGTCACTTCCTCAAGGCAGTTATTTTGTATCAGTCGTTGAGTATAAATCAACAGTACCCTAAATATTGGTCAAATCTTTCATTGTGATTTTGAGAGAATCTCCCATTCAATGTATTTATTTTACTTTTATTCCAGATTTGTACTCTCTTTCTCCTCAATTTGGCTCTCCAATTACTCAACTCAAAAATATTCTTTGTTTCGAACTGCCGCCTAATACAACGTCACCAGTCAACAGTTTACTCAGCTCCGATGCATCGGCCAGCAGACGCTAGCAGTGTCGGCTAGCCCTGCACTAGAGTATTTCTGGCTGTTGATGGCTAGCAACATGACCCGGGATTCAAACTAGCAATCATCTGGCTACAGTGACAGCATCTTATTCCACTGGACCACCTCCCTTTCAATTTTTAATAAATGATAATGTGTTGAAAATCCATAAAATTCTGTTTTTAGACATGCTATATAGAATCTAGTACAGATGGTGTTGCTGTTACTGTACACTCTGTTGTACCAACGAAATGTACCCACAATTCTATAATTGGACAGGTGAGAGTGTAACTTTATTTAAGGCAAAACAGGAACCAAAACAAACATGAGCATCTGATTTCATAGTAGTAATAAAACAGTAAAGGTGGAAACAGAAACCACAGATGTAACGCCATAAACACAAACACCAGCCATGGACTTACACAAACTCTGTCACAGGACTATATATATATATATATATATATACAGAGACCAAACAAGACACCTGACAAAGATAACAAGAGAGCTGAGCTACAAAGGAGAACAGCTGGGAACCCTAGGAGGTAAGCAGGATGGGGCAAAGACGCATTTCAAGCCATGTGTTCAGATCACACATGAGGGCGGAGCTTGGTAATATGTCTGTCATTCAGAGTTGCAAAAAATACCAAAATTCACACCTGTGAACTTGATGCTAACGTAACAGCCAACCTCGTTACCAGGCTTGTGGAACTGTGCACAAAAAAGATGTTAAACATGTGTCGTGTACTGGTGTATTTGTCATGTACTGGTGTATTTGGCTGGCTGATGCTCATGCTTTACTGACTGTATCTGGTATTTTGGTCTGTCTAAACTTTAGTCTATACTAAACCAGAGGTGCTGAAGTGTTGCTATAGGTTGTTCTCCTGCTGCAGTCACCACTGCGCTACATTGCTATCCATCATTTTTTCACATTTTTAAACACTTGGGTAGCTCCTACATTGTTACTTTGCATTGCATTGAGGGACAACAGTGTCCATTGAAACCACACCCAAAAACAGGTTATAAATATGTAGTGTGGATTTTGGAGTATACCCAGCTTTAACACGTTTATCTATACTACATACTATATACTCCAAAACAAATTAGTTAGTATTACTAATTAGTACTAGATTGGAACACACCCACACCCTTTTGTGGAAATAAAAAGTATAATCCCACCGTTTTATGATGCATCCTTGGTTCAAACTGGTGCACGGGCCAGTTTAATGAAATGCACCAAGGTTCTATGAAGCCTGAACAGAACCAGGTCAGAATCCATTTGGTCCTTTGGTCAAGAAAAGCTAAGAGTGGAGTAAAAACGCATCATATAAACATTTTTTAGAAATACAGGATGTAGGAAATAGCAGACTGTACACATAATAGCCAGTATAAGTCTAAGGAATAAAGAGATGTTGGAAAATAGTCATCTAAAAGAACGGTACATAATCCCACACAGACGTTATTAGTGAACCAACGTATAAAAAAAAAATGTAAAATACAGCAGGCCCTTTAAATCAACAGCGCTCTTCAGGCGTTTGATAAGGGCTCGGTTTCATTTCTACTGCATGCCAGCAGCTGGAGTTGCACCTGATTGCAGGGAGATGTCAGGTATCACCTCACCTTCACTGCACCTTACACCTTACACCTTACACATTCACACACACACACACACACACACACACACACACACACACACACACACACACACACACACACACACTAAATTCCACACACAACCCCCACCTCACTGCCATGCCCCCACACCTTAACCAAAGACACTTCATTAAGATTTTATAAGGCTGGATCCTGTCACTGATACAGAGACAAAGGGGGACAGGGAGAGAGAGAGAGAGAGAGAGAGAGAGAGAGAGAGAGAGAGAGAGAAACAGAGAGAGAGATGGGGCGAGGTTTGTGTAGGCCGTGAGCTCAAACACATGCTGAGAGTAATGACAGGTTATTTGGACTAAAATGAACATTCACACCACTGGATTTAACACTGAAATATTTTGAATTCTACAGATATAAACTATATACACATATGCTTGTCCGGTTAAAAATAACACAGTAAAATACCTCAATACAGCTAACCCAAAAACTGTGTTATTAGTTGAAATCTTTTTTTTTTTTAAAGAGCTGTTGAAAATGCCACTACATGGAAAACAATGCAAACGGACTGCGTTATGTCCTACAGTTCTGTACTACAGTTATTCAATAACTATCATAAACTGTTCAGTAATTACATTTAGTTAATCCACAACTACTGTGAAGTATTCAATTACTACTGTAATGTATCAATAAGTATAAGAGTTATTCAGTATTTACTATACTTTTTTTTTTGGTAGCCACTATAAATTGTTTAGTTACTACTGTAACTACTGTTACTACTTAAATATTAATAATTATTTAGTAGTAATTGTTATTTTGTAACTGGTGTGAATTAATTAGTAATTACTAAGTAAATACTATATATTTTTCAGTAAATACTACTGAAGTTGTTCAATTAGTGCTGTAATTATTTAGTGTGAATCATTTAGTAATAACTATAATTTACCAGTAACTACTACAAATGACAACTTCAATTATTCAGTAAATACTGTAAAGTATTCAGTAAATCCTGAAATTCAGTCAGTAAAAACAATTAAATTTTTTCCCGTAATTTGTCAGTTATTATTCGGTATTTACTATTATTATTCGGTATTTACTGTTTTTTTTTTTGTTGTTGTTTTTTTTAGTAACTAATATGAATTATTCAATTACTAGTATAATTTATTCAATAACTACTACACATTATTCAGTAACCACAATTATATTGTATAATATATATTATATTATAATATAAGTTTACAGTGTTAGATAGCCTGCTTGGGGGTGCTTAAATTTTTTGTTGGTAGCTAGTTCTTCATCTAGGAACATCCCTTATGGTCATTCCACAGCAATACAACAGAATACGAACTACGTGCACAAATACCCAGAGCAGTGTGCCGTCACCCCACCCCCCATGGATCGAAATGGTAACCTTCTGGCTCCAAGCTTGCTTCTCTCACCTTTAGGCCACTGTTGCCCACTACTGCTCCTTTACTTAACTAATAGCTAATGCAGATAGGAAGCCAGAGAGCTAACATTGCTGAAAGAGGGGTAAATACTCATACATTTCATTATATAGCTTTCCTAACTGTCTTCAAACCCACCTTTCAGAGCATAAATTACTCGAGCGACAGAAATGACTCATTAGACGGTTCCGCCTAATGTAAGTAAGGGCAGTTTGACTGTTCTCCCCCAGAGCCCCTTTACTCATCCTCTGCCTCGCTCTCTCTTTCTCTCTCCCCCCGCTGCGGGGGCTCAGTGACACCCCTTTGGCAGCAGGAGGACAGTAATGGAGGACAGGCCCGAGAGCGGAGGAGTGTGCGTGTGTGTGTGTCGACAAGGAGGAGTGACAGACAGACACACAGAGAAGGAGAGGGAGAGAAAGAGAGAGGGAGAGAGAGAGAGAGAGAGAGAGAGAAAGAGATAGCGTGTTTGGGTGAGGCAGCTGGCATCCACAGTGATGTTCTGTGCTCATTAGAGTCGGTCCTCAAACCAGATGGAGGCTTCAGTCAAAAAAAAAGAAAAGAAAACGAGTCTACCTCTCTCCAGTGAGTGAACGCGAGAGCGAGAGGGAGAGAGAGAGAGGGAGAGAAAGGTCAACCCCCTTCATTCCTTCATCTTCTCCTCCGCCTCATCCACTCTCATCTTGAGTTAAGACTTAACAATTATCTCTCTCTCTCTCTCCATCTCCACTTAATCTCTCTCTTGCTTACTTCCCTCTCATCCTTTATGTCTCCCTGTTTCTGTCTTTTGTCTCTCCTCTTACTCTCTCTTTCTGTTTCTCTCTCCTTTCTCACACCACCACCACAATCACCCCCACCCCGACAGGTGAAGCAGGTACTGATATGAAAAAGCTACAGATACACAAAATATGAGAGAAAGGAATCAAGGCGACTCTCTTCCTCTAAATCGTAGACAGCATTTCAGTCATAAGTGCCGTGTTTGTCTGTAAAGCATCAAATTCACTTCAGCCCGCACTTTCCACATTTCCTCGATGGAAATCTGCAGAAATTCTAGGGGAGCAAAACAGAAAAGTGCAAAAAAAGAAAAAGGAAGCTTTAACATTCCTGGAATCACAAAGAGCCGAGTCTGGTGAAAACATACGGAAACATACTGAGATAAAGCTAGCAGAGGATTTTGGAGCTGTTCTCCATCTACTGTTATTCTTTGCTCCGTCTCTCCACTGTTGATGTATCAATAGTGATGTGGCTGGTGTAGCATACAACAACTGCAGCTGCTGTTGGAAGAATAGAGGGCTTTAACAGTGTGGGAAGCATGGATGGGACTAAACTGCTCTAGGTTAAATGGGTGGGTCTAAACGGTTGTTGGCTGGATGGGTGGGACAAAACTGCTGGAGGTTAAATGGGTGGGTCTAAACGGTTGTTGGCTGGATGGGTGGGACTAAACTGCTGTAGGTTAAGTGGGTGGGTCTAAACGGTTGTTGACTGGATGGATGGGACAAAACTGCTGGAGGTTAAATGGGTGGGTCTAAACAGGTGTTGGCTGGATGGATGGGGCTAAACTGCTGTAGGTTAAATGGATGGGAATAAAACTGCTGTAGGTTAAATGGGTGGGTCTAAATGATTGTTGGCTGAATGGGTGGGGCTAAACTGCTGTAGGTTAAATGGATGGGACTAAACTGCTGGAGGTTAAATGGGTGGGTCTAAATGGTTGTTGGCTGGATGGGTGGGGCTAAACTGATGTAGGTTGAATGGATGGGACTAAACTGCTGGAGGTTAAATGGGTGGGTGTAAACGGTTGTTGGCTGGATGGGTGGGGCTAAACTGCTGTAGGCTAAACTCTGTTCTGAATACGCTTTTCATTGCTGGTTTAAAAACAAAGAAAGGTGTGCAGTTCTCCTGCTGGTAAAACAGAGCATTTTAGCAGGTAAGCCCCAGCAGACTGTAAATTCTTTTATTTACTTGCTAAAAACATTCTTACTGCTGCTGTCTGGGCAATAATGTCCTTAAAGCCACCAGATGGCACTTGATGACACCTTGATCAAACCAATGACTCTGAACTGGATTTGGACTAAAATAGCCATTTCTATATCCATTAAAATATGCCTGGACTAAATTGGATCGGGACAGCCTTACTTTTATTGTCCTTAGTAATGAAGCCAAAATCCCAGTACATCTGCTAAATGTTCTCACCGGTGACTTCTCACAGGGAAGGAATACCAACCATGTCTTGGTTAAAGTGAGTATATTTGAGGTAAGCGGAAAAGGAATTGCTGTAGGCCAGATAGGTGGGGCTAAACTGCAATAAGCTAAATAGATGGAGCTAAACTGCTGTAGAAAGAATTGATGAGGTTAGACTACTCTATGGCAAAATGTGTGAGGCTAAACTCATGATGGCTAAATAGGTGGGGCTGAACTGCTAAAGGCTGAACGGATGGGGCTAATCTGCTGTAGGCTAAATTGGTGAGACTTAGAGGCTGTAGACTGAATGGGCAGAAGTACTGATTTGGGCAAAATGGGCAGGGCCTAATCATTTTAGGAGGAATAGTTGGAGCTAAACTGTTTTAGGTTTATAAGGGGAAAGGATAAACTGACTTGGTTGTGTTAAACTGTTGAACCCCTAATGGGCAGTGCTAAACGTCTGTGGGCTGAATGGGTGGTGATATGGAAATATGCTCATGCTTAAAACATCATCATCATGATGAATCCAAAATAGATTTGAAGCATATTTGCCAGATATATGGCCTGGCGATCGAATGGTCCATTTAGAAACTTTAGCCATATTTACATGAGTTTTATTTGGGGAATGAGGAAAATGACAGGACCTGTTCCCAAACTTTGAAAGAAGCATAATACTCACCACAGTCCAGTACCAAGACATCCTACTTAATTTGTCTGCTGAAAATGAAAATGTTTTACTTCGCAGAACAAGACAGATGGATTTAAATGTGAATGGATTCCCTTTAGCCTGATGGTGAAATTGCCTGGACTCTTCTGTGGCCTGTTCTTCCGTGTTTAGACACTGAAGGATGAGTCAAGTGAGACGTTTCCCAATAAGCATGGGTCAGCTTCATAAGAGTCACACCAGAAGACACAAAAATGGCATAAAAAATATGTGCACAGAGATGTGTGTGTATAAATAACTTCATTCTGACAGGAAAAATGGCACACACACCTTTCAGGTCTCGTAAAAACGGCAGCACTGCCACTGGAGAACGTTCATAAATTCACATAGTGACACTGCGTAGGGAGCGGACTGCAAATGACAAGGGGATAAAAAAAATCTTTACGAAGTCGCTGCCCGGGGGTTAATCACCTTTGCTTCAAA
Organism: Salminus brasiliensis; assembly: GCF_030463535.1. Taxonomy (NCBI): domain Eukaryota; kingdom Metazoa; phylum Chordata; class Actinopteri; order Characiformes; family Bryconidae; genus Salminus; species Salminus brasiliensis. Next base: position 16,597,482 of record NC_132884.1, on the reverse strand, counting down.
CTTCAATTCACATAAAGTTATTTAGATTTAAATTATGGCCTTTTTTATCTATTCAGAAATTACTCTTCCTTGACAGTGTGTCAGCAACATTCTTTTTATTCATTTTGATGGACTTTAGCTTTAGCTACTATGTTGCATGACTAAGATTGCCAGCATATTTCAGAATTTGGATGCTATATTACTGCTTACAGTTTCTATAGATGTTGTCTATCTCAGGGCAGACATTTCAGGAGTCTCTTGCATATTTGTAGAGGCTCTCTGATGCCTGCAAATTATATATAATGTATCAGATAAGAAAGAAGACTGTGACAGATGTTGAGGACGTGATATGCAGAAAGCATTCTGATTGGTCGCTCTCTGTGTAGACTAATCTATTTCCATGAGCGCAGGATTAACAGCTGACCCCTCTCTTTCAGTGTCCGTCAGCTGTGTTTAGTTTTCATGACAGAGTGCTTCAAAAACATTGAAGATGAGATGTTAAAGGGGTCGGAATAGTGACAGTGATGCTCGCTGCACGGTTTGGAACAACTTTATTGCCCATGGTTTTACAGTTAAATGACAGTTAAAGGGTGTTTTTTACACAAGCAGTCTGCTCTTGGTGCCGCATGTGGAGTTGTGTGATTGGTTCCTTTTGTCACATGACTGCTTTAACATATCAAATGCAGTGGCCAAAAAACAAGAACAGCTCTTTACTTGCATGTGTTCCTGCACTGTGAAATGCCATGACTCCAGAAAGCTCTGTCTGCTGAGTGTTTCTAGTGAATCCAAGAAAATAAGGAAAAGCAATAAATGGATGATCCTAGGCTAAAGCAAACCAGTGATAATGAGTCCCTTCCCCAAATGAGGCCGGAATCAGTACGTATTTTGGACAAGCGTGAAAAAATCCTAAGGAGCTTTTCTTTTGATTAGGAATGTACCGATCAGGTTATTTTGCCCCCTAATCTGATCCAATTGCATCTGTATAAATAATACAGCCATATAGTTTAGATAAGGGGAGCTGATGATTAATACTGAAGTAAAAATCACTATTTTAGTAGCAGTTTCTATATTAAGTGTCAGGTCTGCTTTGTCTGGCTCTCCCCCATGCCCAAATAAGAAACCGGGGATTCCGGAAGTCTGGATTCCCTCATCAAACGAACAGCGAACACCTGGGACTGGGGCTTCATAAGCCAAGGCTTTTCAGTCTCTCGTTGCTGTGAATTAGCTCTGTTGCAACAGTCTGCTCAAAGGGGAAGTACATAGATCTTGCTGTTTTCTACTGTTGTCTACGTTTCCTTGTCTGCCCTGTTATTTACATCCAGTTTGGTTGTCACCTGTTCTAGCTGTCCCATTTTGTTTCCTAGTCCGAAGCCTTGCTTCGTAGTTCTGAGTTCATTGTTTTGTTTCCTAGTCCGAAGCCTTTCTTCTCAGCTCTGAGTTCATTGTTTTGTTTTTGTACCCCCGTCACTACTCCCTAGTTTATGGTTGCTCAGTTTATGTATTTCCCTGTTATACCGCTCAGAGCCCTCTCTGTCCCAGGTGTCAAAGCCCAAACTGTGTTGCCACGTTCTGTTTCTTGTTTTCAAGTTCTGACCCCTAGATTGCTGTGCCCCTGATTAGGCTGTTCTCTAATCTTGGTTGTAATCTTGTCCCTGTGTTCAGTTTGTTATTAAAGTTCTTGCATCGTCCAACCCTGCAAGTGTTTCCCTGTGTTTTCACTGCCACGCCTGTCCTGGCATGACAGAAAGACATTCTGGACTGATTAATTTAGACTACTGAAGGTAGAGCTAAAATATTTAATATCTAATATATTTATGGCCTAAATGGGTGGGCTAAACTGCTAAATGCTGATTGGATAGGGACTAATCTGCTGTAGGCTAAATGGGTGAGACTTAAAAGGCTGCAGACTGAATGGGCAGAAGTACTGCTTTGGGCAAAATGGGCAGGACTTAACCATTTTAGAAAAAATAATTTAGTAAAAACAAATTAAATAAAAATAGTTTTAGGCTTAATGGAACCGCCAAAACTTCTGTAAAATGACTTGGCGGTGTTAAATTGCAGATCTTTGCATTTGTATAAATAATCCAGCCATACAGTTTAGATAAAATGAGCTGATGGATAATGCTGCCGTAAAATCACATATTTGTAGTAGAAGTTTCTATAATGGGACATTCTGGACTGATTAATTTAGTTTGGTGGAAATCTTTCTTAAAATTACTGTTTAATAGTGTGGAATATCTTAGAATCCAGTCTCCTCCTTGACCAATCAGCTCGCAGCTCTTTTAAAATACTGCAGCCTAATCTGTTAGTGTGTGTTAGTGTGTGTGTGTGTGTGTGTGTGTAGTGGTACACAGTCTGAACTGATATTGTTGTTGTAGTTGTTGTTTGTCAACTACTGATGTGAAATAACTGGTCTATAGTGTGTGAATGGGCTGCAATTTGGGTTTCTAAAGTCGTGCGTTAGCATTAGTGTTGCTACTTGCTAGTAGCGGACTGGTTTAAAAACAAAAGGTGTGCGGTTCTCCTGCTGGCAAAACAGAGTGTTTCAGTGATAGTTTCAGATATTATGGTCTTTTTTCATGCTCCTCTGTAAAATAGCTCCACACTGCAGAATCTCTGCAAACTTTTTTATTTACCTTCTGAAAATCTCCTGACAATAATGTCCTTAAGGCTACCAGATGGCACTTTGAACACCTTGGTCAAACAAAAAAATCTGAACTGGATTGGGATTAAAATAGCCATTTCCCATTCCATTAAAATATGCCTGGATTGGGACAGCCTGACTCTTAATGTCCTGAGTAATTAGGCCCAAATCTCAGTAGAATTGCTATAAGTAGTAGACTATAGAAACAACAATGACTCCATGAGCTTCATTATAATAACATTACATACTAATAAAAGTATATATATATATTTTTGCATATAAGTATTACATAAGACAATGTAATAAGGACACACTTTATGCATTTATTTCTTTGAGGGATCACACCACATATTAGGGAGGCTCTAACAGGAAGGGAATACCAGCCATGTCTAAGCTGAAGTGGTATACCAAACATGTCTTGGCTAAAGTGAGTACATTTGAGGTAAGCGGGAAAGGAATTGTTCTATGACTAGAGAACTGATCAGACTCTGTGTGTGAGAGTGTGTGTGAGAGTGAAGGTGACTCACTGTCTGTGACATTCATTAGATTCTGAGGAGTGCACTACGGGTAGTTTATCTGAAGTAGAGGTTGCTGTCTCTGAGCGTTTCTTTAATTGTCAGTGTTACCTTTCAAGACATCTGCATGAGCCACCAATCAATGGCTGCACAGAACAAATGAGGCGGATTTAGAGACGCAGGAGTAATCAGATTTCCCACAAACCCACTAGTTAAGGAGTGCCTGCTGTTAAAGGGCAACTCTAATAATAATCCTGAGAGTGACACTTTCCACCTGGCTGTAATGAGTCCTCTCTCTTAGTCACCAATCAATAGCTGATGGGATGTGAATCTTCACTTTTAACCTGTGCTTATTCTCAGTTTCTCAGATGCCTGCAGGAATAATAGGCCTGTTCCCACATCTGACCTGCGTTGAACAAAAGGTTTTACTTAAGCTGTGGTTTCCAGTGGTTTCCAGTAGTTTCCGGTGGTTTAGCCGAATGTTTAGTCTTATGAATTTAGTCTTTTGTTTTGGAACAGACGTGTAATGTGTGTGGTGAGTGTAATCAAGTATATGCTTATGTGTAATATTGGTGTTTTTTCACTGTAGCACCTGATGAGTCAAAGTTGAACTTGATTTTATTCAGCTTGATTGAGAGAAGATTTATCTTCTTCCAGATGTTTAAAAGTCATAGAAATATTGTTATAATAGTTTTAGGGATAACACTAATGGACTTTCATTCATTCATTTATCTTCTGGTCCATTTTTTTCTGGTCAGGGTCACAGTGAATACCTACAGATTGATTATCAGTCCATCGCAGGCTACCACACAAACACATTCTCACCTAGTAGGGCAATTTTGCATGAACAATTGACCTAATGTTTTTGGGAGGTGCCTGGAGTACCCAGAGAACACTGGGTGAACACACCAAACTCCACACAGACAATGACCCCATAAGGATTAAACCCAGGCCCTTGAAGCTGTGCGGCATGAGCAGTACCTGCTGCATCACCATGCCAGCTGTTTAAAAGATATAGGGTTATATGTCTTGAAGATCCCTGATTTACCATGAATCTAGCTACTCATTTCCATAAGTGTGATGCTGCTTGGGTAAAGAAATTCCAGAGAAATTCCAGTAATGAATTAAACTGGTGCCCTCTTGTATTATTAAAACAACTAATACAATTTCAGATAAAGTTCGAATACTAATGAGCATTAAAGTGCTGGATCTTTATTTAATTCAGTACATCTGATAGCATTGAATCATGTAAGCATTTAGATGTGAAGTAATTTTTAATTTTCTGCCTTCAGTTAGTTACTGATTAAATCCCACAAAATGCCTATGTTGTCTCATTGTTGAAAAAAAAGGAGATCCTACTATGTTGGATAATCATAGGGCCATTTCCAAACTATCACTTTAACCTAAAATCATACAATACTAATACCCTAAAAATAGTAAATGATATAATTGAGTCATAATCTGAATCATAAGGGGCCTATTGTGCAGCCCTTTTTTATTGATTTATCAAAGGCTTTTGACACAGTAGATCATGTGGTAATGAAATCTAGACTTCTTAGCATTCAATTATGCGAAGACACTCTCTGATGGCTTGAAAGTTATTTATTTGGTAGAACGGATCATGTGCAGACTGTAGGATTTAACCTACACCCATGGCAATTGCTAAGGGTATACACCACAAGTATTGATTCTAAGGTCTTTTTTTCCCATGTCCCAAATATAGATTTCCACTGTTATGCAGATGGCATTATTATTTATTGTCAGCACTCACGCAACACCAAGCATTGTGTACTTTACAAGGTGCTTTTAACGTTCTGCCACATATTTCTGAGACCATAATTTTTGGTCTCAAACTTTTAATGTTAAAATGTTGATAAAACTAAAACCGTGTTGTCAACAAATTTAAAGAAAGCAATCTTAAAACTTCCATCTGTCACAACTTTACAATGAAATGTGAATGAAAATTCTACATGTAGCTGCCTTCATATACTATCAGATAATTCTTTGACATGTAAGCCTCATATTTATGGGATTTCATTTTAGGAACAAATGCTGCTTCTTCCTTGAAGTAAAGAAGAAACTTATTCCTGCCAGGTTTTTACCCATAATTAACTTTGGTGAGGTCTTCTCTATGCATGCACGTATGTGTTGCTTATGCTTATTAGATTTATTATTAACTGTAGGGTCTTTACCCACCACTGGGATGAAAGACTAGCTTTGCCTTCATTGACCACACATAGACTTCATCATTTGTATGCAGGAATTATAGTCTGTCATAGTTTCTTCTGCAATATATATATATATATATATATATACACTACACTACATTGTGTATTGTCTTAGTCTAGGTTGTGTGTCTTCTTAAGGCCACAGTTCTGCATCTTCAATTTGAAAAACAAACTTTTTTCATATGCTGCTCCATTAGATTAGAATTTGCTGGATGAGGATTTAAAACTTAAGAAACGTGTGTCATTGACTCGTTTTACGTTAGCAAAAAACACTTTAAAAAATACTGTTAAATACAGTACTTTGAGTCATTTTAACACCTTTTTGATTTCTACATAATTATGAACAGTGTTGGTGACGGAACCAGACATCTGAAAAGATTTGATTCTAAAAGCTAAATCAGAGACTCTTAACATTCAAACACCATTTGGAATTAGCTAGATTTCTGCACATAGTATTAACAAAATTATAGTGAAACATAATCTAACTGAACTATATTATCTTGTGAAGAGACTCTTGGTGGGAGATGCAACAAGCAAATGTCAAACACACAAACAAGCAAATCATCTAAAGAACAGTTGAAAAAGAAGAAGGTCTGTAGTTTTGGAAGGGCCAAGTCAGAGTCCTGACCTTAACCCTATCAACATGCCGGGGCATGACCTGAAGAGGTTTGCATACGCAAAGCATCTCTGAAATATTGCTGAACTGAAACACATGTGCAGAGAGGAATCATCCAAAATTCTAGCCTGCACTGTGGATGTTACATAGGGCAACTTTCCGTGTTATTAGTTTAGCTATATTGTGTTTGTCTCTACTTGTGACATAGATACCAATCAATGGAGAAATCCAGGTCATACAAAAGGCATCACTTACTTTGTACATTCCCTACGGGTAACTCTATTTTTCTTAATGTCTCTGCAATGAAACATCTCATACCAAACCACTCCCAATGTCGCAATTGTTTACATCACAACCATTTAATTATGTAGACCTTTCCAGGAGTTCCCAAGAGCTACAATTTACAATTCCCATTCCCTTCCCTACACCTACAGTGTGTAATAAATGATATGTGGTGTTGTAGTCGTAAATGCATTGGGCCCTAAACACTTAGTGGACTGGTGTTAATATTTCAAATGTGTTGCTATTTAAACCTCAAATGCATTGGTGATTAACCCTCACAGGCATTTGTGTTTCACTTTTAAATATATAGGTGTTTATCCCTTAAGTGTATTGATATTCAACCTTCAGATACACTGGTGTTTAACCTTTAAATGCATCGGGGCATAACTGTTTTGCATACATGGGTGTCCCTATGGTGTCCCTATACCTCAGGCTTTTAGTAACCCAGCCCTTTAATTAAACAGCATAATAAAATAGCAAAATAATCAAATAAAGTACTTTTTTTATGTTGATACATATTGTTTGCCCCTTATTTGTGAGAGAAGATAAGGTTACAAATAGCTGCCAGCTGGTACATCAGTGTGTAAAGTACATCAGTGTCATTGCTAGATTGACAGTGGGTCTATCATACAAAAAATATTCAGCCAAAGAGCAGCTCTGTGGCCGGAAACTGACCCCTGATAAAGGACTAGGGGATGACTAATATAAGCAGTGCATCAACAGATGTACCACAGTATCCAAGTGTACATTTTGAGTCATTATTTTAGAGAGAATAGCAGTGTAAGCTGTCGTCATGGAAGCTTTGTGGGAAAATGCAGTATTGCCAATGTCTGACAAAATGCAGTAATAAAGTACTATGCTAATGTGACAGCTGAAAAATCATCAGATTATTGCTCCTCTGGAAATATGACTGGCGCTATTAGAATGAATATGTAGCAGCAGTTTTAGCCTATAATTGGACAGCATGTGAGTTGTAGTAGATTTTCCAACCCAAGGAGCTTTTGTTCGATATGTCAAAAAATAACACGGACCAGTTCCGTATTTTTATAAATGGAGAAGGCGTGCGATTGGTTCGAATTACCCCGACCTGAATCAATTGCACAAGCGGTGTAATTAATAGTGTAGCTTAGGCTACTTTATCACCGTGTGGCTTGCAGGCGAGTAATGAAGCGCAAATAAAAAGCCAACACAGGCGGCATTAATCTCTCTCCAGAGTGATTCTGTTTGTGTTCGTCATCCTCCGCAGAAGAACGGAGGAAGAGAGCAGATAAACGGGTGGCCGTAATTGCCGTTTTCTTTATACAGTGATCTGACACCAGTTCAGAAAGTGAATCCTCTCCACAGTGTGCATTCTTCAGACTGACCTTTGTGCAGATGTCAGTCCTAAACATGGGAAAAAATAAGCTGAGTGGTTGCCAAGCACAAATTCATGTCAGCCAGTGTCAGGGGAGAGGCGTGATGAGAGAAGTGGAAACATATAAAGGAAAAGCTCATTCGCTCCAAACCATCTGCTCTACACCAGCCCCAGCTGGGCTATTTTCAGTTTCTTCAGAAAGTGGACTAGTTTCAGATGACTCGCAGTGTTTCGGAATTGACAGGTGCGCTAGATATCTGCTGCTAGTCCCCAAATTATCAATCGCTCTCAAGTGATTGAAGGCCCTTTCACACACAGCGACAATGAACTCAAATTTATGTTGAGATAAGGGAAAGTGTAATAGAAATATCTGGGCAGAATTAATATTCTCATTTACAAGCAAAGTACACCTAACCTATAATTTCTTATATGCATAAAAATGTGTTCGGCTAAGTGTGTGTATTACCCTGTGATGGACTGGCACCCTGCCTCGCACCCAATAATCCGGGTTCCAGGCTCTGGGCCGACATTAATCTGATTAGGAATAAGCGAATAAGAAGATTAATTAATAAATGAATGAATAACTGGACTTTTCCTGGACTTGTCCTATCCATTTCTGAACAATGGAGAAGCAACTGAAGGATATGCAAATGTTACAACTTACTCTATAGGAGTGGTTAGTTATAGCAGGTGAAGGGGCTAGTTAGTTGTAACAGTCACATGAAGACTGGTTAATTGGCACAAAGTACAAACAACTCAATACAGTTCTATGTTGGTTGACTCAACTGAGCTTTCTAACTGTCCATCCAAATGAATATGATCACTAAAGGAGCAGGGATGGGATTCAGAGTCCAGCACAGTTTACTGATTTCCCCACTCTAACACACCTAATAAATATGACAGAAAAGGCAAGAATGGCTGGAATCTGGCCCTCCAGGCCCACCCCTGACAAAAAGCTGATTTTCCTTTACACCATAAAGTAGTACAGCACAAAAAATGCAATATATTAAATTACTGAGAAATCTATAGTAAGTGTCTGATTAATCTGTGAATTAAAAAAAACTTTCAAACGAATAACTTGTATATTTAGTTGTAACACTGCAGAAAAACTAACCCCACCAGCTGGAGGCTGTAATTTAGCCTAACTAGCTCTCACTGGGAGCTGTAATTACATGCTTCTAAACAGTGTTATATTACAATCACCACAAGAGGGAGATTAAAATTGTCAGGGTAAATCTGAAGAAACATCTGTCCAATTACAGTCATAATTGGCAGATGATGCTGCTATGAGAATATGTCAAGATGACCAAAAGCAACCTTAAACCTGTTAAACGCCTTAAACAGCCTATGGCCCGCACCAAAGAAGAGCCCCACCAGTTTGTACAGAAGTCCCTGTAGTTACTGAATAACTAAATATACTGAATACTGAATAATACACCTTAGCGTGTAATAAGCCTTTCTGCATTAACGACTTAACTAACGTTAACTAAACCCTACATCAGTTTGTGATCCTCTCTCCACAACACTATACATTTGTGTTTACTATATGTCTGTCTTTCTTCAGAAATCAAGGGAATTAATAGGAAGCTTGTCCTCCCTTTTGCTGCAGCAACAGCCTCTATTCTTCTGGGAATGCTTTTCACTAGATTGAACTTTACACTAGACTGACTTGAGCACTTGTGTCAGCAATGTGTGTGCCCTAAAGTAGCAAGCAACTGCCACTATAGTTTGTTGCAAAATACATTTATTCATCTGTCTCACAAAAAAAAAAAAAAAAAAAAAAAACACCACAACACTGAAAGTTTTATCTATGTGAGTTTACCTACACTTATTAAGCACTTTATTAGGAAATATATTAACACTGGTAGGGCCTCCCTTCGCTCTCCAAACAGCCTTAATTATTCGTAGCATAGCTTCCACAAGATGTTGGAGATATTCCTTGGAGATTCTAATCCATCTGGTCCAGGTTTTTCAGGAGCACTTTCACACTGTGAATCTTCCCTTCCATTACATCCCAAATGACTTCTCTTGGATTCTGATCTGAAGACTGGGGAGACCGCTGAAGAACACTGAAGTTGTTGTCATGTTCATTAAACCAGTTTAAGAGACTTTGCTTTGTGACCTGGGGCATTATTATGCCAGTAGCTGTTAGAAGATGGGTAAATTGTGGTCATGAACAGTGCCCAATTCTGACCCTACCATTTGTGTGCCTTAGCAGAAATCAAGATTCCTCAGACCAGGCTATGGGCCTGTTCACACCTGGCATTAACATGCATTTTTAATCTAGATAGTATCTGGATCTACTTTAATTGGAATCTGTTTACACATTAAAATGCGTCCCCAGTGTGACCAGAGTGGATCTGATTTTACTCTCCCGCATGAAAAGCACACCAACCTGTCTATCATTTCCATTTCACTTCCTGTAAACAATGGTTTCTCATCAAAACTGTCCTTCTCCAGGAGAATGGCGGGGGTTCTGCAACGCCTTGGAACAATAGATGGTTCTCACATTTCCATAACGGCTATATCAGAAAATGTGCCAGACTATTTAAACTGCAAAAAGAACAAACTCTGTAATACTGCTCTCATCTACTGGAGCGAGATGGAGATAAAAGCCAAGATCCACAGTAATTATAACTCATATTTCAGCTTGTCTGATGGAATCCGATCACTGAAAAAGGCATTCCATCTACACTTGTGATAATGTGGATGAGATCTGTCCCTGGTTTAAGTGATCCAATCATAATCCGATCACAAAGCATCTTGGCTGTGTTAAAAAGCTGGTTTTAATGCGTACAAGTGAAATCAGAACGTGATCCGATCTCCGTGTTTTTCCAGTGTTCAACTGTCCAGTTTTGGTGAGCCTGTGCCCACTGCAGCCTCAACTTTCTGTTCTTGGGTGACAGAAGTGGAACCTGGCAAGTTCAAGTTCAAATTAATAATAAATGTTTTTTACTTTTTATTTTGATAAATCATTATAAGTCATTCAGTATTGTAAATAATATGACTAATAGTTACTAAATACATTATTATACTAATACTTTTGGCCAGTAATAAAATGACCATTTTTTTAATAGCCTTAAAAATATCACTGCTGTTTTGGCTGCCTTAACTTATTTACCAATCTCATATATATATATATATATATATATATATATATATATATATATATATATATATATATATATATAGTGGCATGCATTGCAATTTTATAGTTCTGCCATATCACTCACCCTTACACACAAGTAGGTGTCTGCTAATGATACTGCATTCACTTTCAGTGCCACAGGCCAACCTGCAGAGTTCTCTGGTTATTACTACAGGTTTTATGGTTCGCCGTTTGTCTGCAATCAGTAATCTCCGACAATCACACTGCCTTCATCAACGCTGTACTCTCCCCTCAGCTAATGACGAGACTTACACTGTAGATTGAAATATCTCTCCTGCTCTCCATATGACAAATTAAAATTCACTCAAGCATTGATTCTCCTATTATAATTGCCCTTAGGGAAATAAGCATTTCAGGAGAGAAGAAAGAGAGAGAGGGAGGGAGAGAAACAGAGAGAACCAAATTGAGTCTTAACCTTCCACATACACTGACAGCCAATGCCCCATGGGCCCGGTGGCCTTTGCTGAATTAGCTCAAGAGAAGCTAAAGCTAAAGATTAGCCCTCTTTCTTTTGTTGGACACTGTCACTGTGATTTAGTGGAGGGCTAATACAGGAGTTTAAACCCCTCATTTTCTCTGAAAAAGCAGAAGCTGAAAAAAAAAACCCCACTATACCTTCTGTAAAGCGCTACCACTTTGGCTCAGGGGTCACAAGTTCGAACACTGAGCCATGCCATTTTGTCATCAGTGGCCAGAGCCTCAGAGAGCATAATTGGCCGTGCAGGCATCCGTTATCTGTCCTGGGGACCTGGTGCTTGCCTCAGAGTCTATCGATGGCAGTTCAAGGAGGTGGCTGGCTTCGCATGTATCGGGATGTGTCGAGAGCATTGCTAGAGCTAGGGGAGTTACAAACAGTTGGGATAATTGGCGGTACCAAACTGGGAAGAAAAACTCTTATACCGTACTCTTCAATAGACAGTCTGGGAACTACAGGTATACTTCATATCATTTCTGTAGACATAGGTGGGGCTAAACAACAGTACTCTGTTAAAAAAAAAATAAAAAAGTAGTTCCTTGAAGAATCTATAGGTTACTCCGATAACCAAGGGGCTCTTCCAATAACTCCAATAATTGTTTTTCAATGTTCTTAGAGGTGATTCTTCAAAGAACTCATTTAAATGAAGGTCTCTAGAAGATCTTTAGATTACTATATATAAATCCAGCTATGAGTAACTTTGCAATAGCTCTTTGCAAAGGCTTCCGTCCACCAAAGAATGTGTTCTTCTAAGAACCTTGTCTTGAAGGTTCCTTGAAACTTTGAAGTTCCTACTAATTCTTACATAAGTTCTTTTTATAAATACTTATAATATTTTGTCTTTTTAACAGTGTAGGTGGTCAGGCATAAGTTTGTGGTTGTGACATTGTGAACTTACACGAACTATAATGCATCCAAAACACATTGTGTTTACACAGTGTTTATTCTGTGTACAGACTGGATGTACTGGGGAGTGAATTGAGTGAACTGGGGAGTGCTACATCAAAATCTGTATACAATATGGGCCCCTAAACCCAGATCAATTCTGATTCATTATTAAGTGTGTTTTATCCCATTGCACACTATTTACCTCCTCGTCTTAAAATACCATACATGGACAGTCTCCACAATCAGTAGCAGTGAGACCCATTTTAAGAAGTAAAGAAAGCAGTTCTGTGTCTGTGGTGTGGAACTGTTTTAAAGTGGGAAATGGAAACAGACCAACATCCTGCAATGAACTGCACTGAAGCAAAAAACACTGGAGGATACTTTTAAAAGGCAGGAGAACTTTCATCAAAAGAGTGGCAAGGCAGAAAAATTACAAAGAGAATAACTTTGGGGGGGCTTTTCACTCCTTCACTACCTTTCTCTGGACCTACCAAACTCTTTCTTTAGTCCTGGCTGTACTGATAGTTGTGAACACAACATTTGTTCTCTGATGCACAACAAACAAGAGAGCCGTGGTCTTGGTTCACTTCAAAGTAAGCCCTGGTTCAGTTTGCTGCAGCTGAAAACACACATTTCTGATGGTATATTAATGTGAAAGGACCAAAGTAGGGCCAAGTGCCTCTTATGCTAGACAGATTAAAAAACACATACAAATATGAAGAAGCTGGAAGTTTGTGAACCCTTTAGAAATTTCTGCATACATTTGACCCTGGACACTGTCACGGTTTCTGCATAAATGTGACCTAAAAATATTATCAGATATTCACTCAAGTCCTTAAATGAGATATGTAGAACCAAATCTAACAGTAAGATATACATATTAGACCTGGTAATTTATTTATTATTATGAGAATTGATCCAGTATTTCATATCCTAAAAGTATGTGAACCTTTAGGATTAATAGATCTTTGAAAGTGAAGTTAGTTCAAGTATATTTAATCAATCTGAGTCTTAACATCTCACATACACTGAGCGCCAAAGCCCCGTGGGCCCGGTGGCCTTTTTTTTTATTAGTACAAGAAAGCTAAAGCTAAAGACTAGCCCTTTTGCTTCTGCTGGACATACAGTTTCTACGTAAACGTGACCTAAAAATATTATCAAATATTCACTCAAGTCCTAAAAGTAGATAATGAGAACCACATCAAACAAATGAGACAGAAATATTAGACCTGCTAATTTAATTATCAAGAAAAAAGATCAAATATTTCATATCTGTGAGTGGCAAAAGTATGTGAACCTTTAGGATTAGTAGATCATTTGAAGGTGAAATCCTTAAAAAAGTGTTCTCAATCAATGGAAAGACAATCAGGAATGAGTGGGAGCCCTGTTTTATTTAAAGCACAGGGATCTATCAAAGTCGTGGTTGTCGAGGTGGATCATGGCACAAAGAAGATTTCTAATGACTGTAGAAGGAGAGTTGTTGATGCTCACCAGGCTGGAAAAAAAGTGTCTGGAATCCACCAATCCACAGTCAGACAGATTGTGTACAAATGAAGTGGTCGACCAACAAAGATCATGTCAAGAGCAAGAGGTGTAGTTGTCTGATAGGTCACAAAGCAACCCAAGGTAACTTCTTAGCAACTAAAGGTCTTTCTCACATTGGCTAATGTTAATATTCATGAGTCCACTATCAGGAAAACACTGAACCATAGTGGTATGCGTGGCAGGGTTTCAAGCTCTCCAAAAAGAACAATGCTGCCCATCTGCAGTTTGCTAAAAGCCAGAAGGCTACGGGAACAAAGTTTTGTGGACAAGAGACCAAAATAGATCTTTTTGTATGAGAAATATTATGTTGGATAAAGTGGAACTAAACAATTTAGGTGAGTTTATTACTGCACAAGGGGGTCACACTAAATAAAGGTGACCATACTTTTGCCACACAGTAATATTGGATCATTTCGTCAACAAATAAATGTCCGTGTCCAATATTTTTTTTATTATGTACTTTAATTGCAGTTAAAATGACAAAAATCTGTCCAATCAAACTTATAAATTCGGCCTGACATTCTGAGTGGTAGAAAATGTAGATGCAGAGTTGTTACTGTACTTGTGTGAGTGTAAAATCGTGACTGACAGGACATTAGCAGATATTTTAGAACAAGGTCACACAACAGTTCTTGCATATATATATGTTAATTATTGTTATGTTAGTTATGTATATTTCAGTTTGACATTAATGGCACAGTAGGAAAAGCAGCCTAAGAGATATAAAGAGAGAAAATCAGCATCGTCTCTCTCTCTCTCTCTCTCTCTCTCTCTGTATATATATATACAGTGGGGAAAAAAGTATTTAGTCAGTCACAAATTGTGCAAGTTCTCCCACTTAAAAAGATGAGAGAGGCCTGTAATTGACATCATAGATAGACCTCAACTATGTGTGACAAAATGAGAAAAAAAATCTGAAAATCACATTGTCTGATTTTTAAAGAATCTATTTGCAAATAATGGTGGAAAATAAGTATTTGGTCAATAACAAAAGTTCATCTCAATACTTTGTTATATATCCTTTGTTAGCAATGACAGAGGTCAAACGTTTTCTGTAAATCTTCACAAGCTTGGCACACACCGTTGCTGGTATGTTGGCCCATTCCTCCATGCAGATCTCCTCTAGAGCAATGATGTTTTGGGGCTGTCGGCGGGCAACACAGACTTTCAACTCCCTCTAAAGGTTTTCTATGGGGTTGAGATCTGGAGACTGGCTAGGCCACTCCAGGACCTTGAAATGCTTCTTACAAAGCCACTCCTTTGTTTGCCTGGCAGTGTGCTTGGGATCATTGTCATGCTGAAAGACCCAGCCATGTTTCATCTTCAATGCCCTTGCTGATGGAAGGAGGTTTGCACTCAAAATCTCACAATACATGGCCCCATTCATTCTTTCATGTACACGGACCAGTCGTCCTAGTCCCTTTGCAGAGGAACAGCCCCAAAGCATGTTGTTGCCACCCCCATGCTTCACAGTTGGTATGGTGTTCTTTGGATGCAACTCAGCATTCACTCTCCTCCAAACACAGCGAGTTGTGTTTGTACCAAACAGTTCTACTTTGGTTTCATCTGACCATAAGACATTCTCCCAATACTCTTCCGGAACATCCAAATGCTCTCTAGCAAACTTCAGACGCACCCGGATATGTACTGGCTTAAGCAGGGGAACACGTCTGGCACTGCAAGAGTCCCTGGCGGCGTAGTGTGTTACTGACGGTAGCCTTTGTAACGTTGGTCCCAGCTTTCTGCAGGTCATTCACTAGGTCCCCCCGTGTGGTTCTGGGATTTCTGCTCACTGTTCTTGTGATCATTTTGACCCCACGGGCTGAGATCTTGCGTGGAGCCCCTGATCGAGGGAGATTAGCAGTGGTCTTGTAGGTTTCCCATTTTCTGATTATTGCTCCCACAGTAGATTTCTTCACACCAAGCTGCTTGCCTATTGCAGATTCAGTCTTCCCAGCCTGGTGCAGGTCTACAATTTTGTTTCTTCGTGTCCTTCGACAGCTCTTTGGTCTTCACCATAGTGGAGTTTGGAGTGTGACTGTTTGAGGTTGTGGGCAGATGTCTTTTATACTGTTAACGAGTTCAAACAGGTGCCATTAATACAGGTAATGAGTGGAGGACAGAGAAGCCTCTTAAATAAGAAGTTACAGGTCTGTGACAGCCAGAAATCTTGCTTGTTTGTGGGTGACCAAATACTTATTTTCCGACAATGTGATTTTCAGAATTGTTTCCCCCTTTTTTCTCTCATAGTTGAGATCTATCAGTGATGTCAATTACAGGCCTCTATCATTTTTTTAAGTGAGAGAACTTGCACAATTGGTGACAATTGGTCCAATTATAATGATAACCCATTCAGATTTTCTCTATTTCTACCTTTGGCTGCTTTCCCTACTGTGCCATTAAAGTCAAACTGAAAGCAGAATGAATACTAGTTAGTTTATTTTTATTTATTTATTTATTTTTTATGTCACTAATAATATAACCTTTAACCTCCTGCCACCCCCACCTATCACGGTGCAAAACACTCAGCTAGGTCAGAGACCCTCTCTAAGTGTTGCACTTGGAACCATGTCACAGTGTGAAAGGAGAATGCCCTATGATTTTTAATTCATGCTGACTGAAGAGTAGCACTGCTCTGATTAAAGTAGGTTGAACAAAGAGATATATGTAAATGTCTTTACTTCAAAACTGTATGGACGCTACGGACTGGAGAGTAAATAACACGAAATGATGTTTGCATACTATATCAAAGTGAGGAAAATTCATTTTTCCATGGTATGAGCCCTTTAATGCACTTGGAGTGCTCCCTGTGCCACAGAAACTGATTTTTTTATAGCAACAGAGCCTTTATTGACAGATACAGATGTTTGGGATGTATCTTTTAGCAGCAGAAGCTCTAGCCCAACTCTACAGTGCAGCACCACAGCAATCCGTGTCTGTTTGAGTATTTGGACATATAACAGCTTTTTTTTGTCATCTCTGAAGGGTTTGGTGTGTCAATACCGAACCAATAGCAGAGCAGCTTGAAGGTGATGATAAATATATTATAACTGATTAATAACTTAAGGAAGACACAGTCAATATGATTTCATATCCAGTCACTCCAGATCAATATTAATAACTTATGATTCACTCCATCACTCACCTTTGCATCTGAGCCCTAATGAATCTAAATTATTCAGCACGTTTTTTTTTTTTTATGTATCTCACTTTCTGCACCCTTTCCTTTTGAATCATCACTGATCTGCTCTCCACCAACAGCAGCACAAAGGTCTAATGCGATAAAACAAGACAAGCACTGTACGGAAAAAGATTCGTTTATATGTGACCACAGCTAATATTATTAATAATATTAATAATATAATAATTATTGGGCTAGAGTTCTTAGATAGGTTAGGCTAGGCTAGGCTATGTGGCTATAGGCCAACAAGGTTATGTAACCAGCCAATAAAAGCAGAGCACACTATTTTTTTTCATGGGCCCACCATAAAAGGAAAATCTGTGTTTTATAAGGCAAAATAACAGGATTGTACATCCAAAGTCACTTTAACAAAGAAGTCTGACAGATGACAGATGACTTCAGGTAATTTGTATTGAATAAGTCACATGTTTTAGTCATCTGCTCTTGCTTTTAAATTCCCTGAGCATGTGTGCAAGCATCATATATCATAACACACTAACAATTGTTAAATTAGTTGTAGATTGTTTATGAGTTCTCATTTACTAATTCATCACATATAAACATATAAACATGATATACAATACTGTATGCCATGAATATTAAATTAAATTAAAATAACATAGTGTGTGTGTGTGTGTGTGTGTGTGTGTGTATGTGTGAGGATTCGAGTTGGATTTCTGTAAAATAACCTTTTTTTCAGTGCAGTTTATGGCAAAATAAATTAATAAACAAATTAAAGAGGTGAAAAGAATACAGACTTCTATTACCAAACTTATAATTGACAGGACATGAATTGGATTTTATATATATATATATATATATATATATATATATATATATATATATATATATATATATATATATAATAAACATATTTATATGTATATTCCTCACAGCAATGCTGCATAATCTAGCAGATGGCTGAGAGACCGTGCCAACAGCCCAACAAAAGAAAAGATTAACTTTTTAATACGCTTGTAAACAATAAATGAGCAGGTGTCCCAATACTTTTGTCCACATTGTGTACAGACAGACTTCTAGGCTGTCTAATTCCGTTCTTGCGTTCTTGTCTTTTTTTCGTTTGGCAAAATCTTGCCATTTCAGAAAGAAGCAACAACAACAACAACATGGTGGTTTCCACGGAAATGATCTCCATCATTTAGCCACGACGCGGTCTGGGATTCTGTGTTTGGAGATTCGTCTGCACTGATACTGCCTGCTGCACACGAAGGAGATAACAGAGCGGTTTCGCAAAAACAAAACCCACAGTGCTGCTGAGATTTATTCTAATTATTCAGGACTCGGCAAGACCTCCCAAAAAAGAGGAAGCCAGCCTCCAGTTTCAGCTGGACGAGCAGATGAGAGCATGTCGGGAACATGATGAAGGTCAGATTTGACTGTTCTAAAACAAACTGCACTTTAAATATGTTTATTTATTTATTTATTTTGCTCTGGACGCATGTATACATAGGGTCATTTTTTGTCGATGCTGGAGTTTTTTTTTTTTTTTTTTGAGTGCACCAAAGGTCACGTGGGATTTCTAATGGAATACTCTATGAAGTACAGTATGTTGAAGCTGGAACATTGCTAGTCTGGCACTTTTTTTCTCCTTTGGAAAAAGGACACAGAATTCCTGCTGAGGAACCTGTCACTCGGCCTGTCACTCGCTGTCGGACCACTCTTGTAGGCAAAATGTCATCCAGCTTGTCAGCACTCTAATCCTGGACATCCATTTGCAGCAGCATTACATCCAGGCTGTATGGCGGCCTCTCTTTCTCTATTTCAGTCTCTCTAACTCTCTCTCTCTCTCTTTCCTTCTCTCATCCTCTCTCAATCTCTCTCTTCTTCATTTCTCTTTTGGTTTTTCTATCTCTTTCTTTTTCATCTCTCAATCTCTCCCGTTCCTCTTTTTTTATTCTCTATTCTTTCTTGCTCTCTCTCTCTCTCTCTCTCTCTAATCCTCTCTCCTTCACTTTCGGCCCTTCTGAAAGTCACATCCGCTCAGTGGAATTTGATCAGAGATGATGAGCGATGTCATGCAGTGTTGACTTTCTCCAGTCTCTTAATGCCCCACATGATTCACTCTGGTGTGTCTCCCGCTCTGTCCAGAGTGCTCGTCGACCCCTGCGCACACTGTTCGCCATGTGATTGGCTCTCTCACAAGGGCATAAGTGTTCATTTACAATTGGGAAGAACGGAAATGGTGCTAGTGCTAGCATACATGCTAATAATGCTACCATAAGCAGCCTAGCTCGCTAACCTTACTTTTGCAATGCATGCCATTCTAGTTTCCACTCTGGTGCACTTAGTGGTGATGGCATAGTGTTTGGCGACTTGGACATGGACTCCTGACCTGGAAGAGTAAAGAATTCCCATTAATTTTTGTTCCTGTAAGTCCTGATGGTTTCTCAGTAAGGTTAGTGTCCACAGAAAGTGTTACTGAAGTTGACAAATTCCAACTGGAGACAGAAATAACAAATCTACCAGTGTTACTGCAGCTTTTACATGCTTCTATTTAACATCGACTGCCCTATCCCACACTTGGATCACTAGAGCTAAGGGAAAGAGCAGAATATAACCAGTACCTCACTAAAACAGAGGTATGTTTATTAACAGAGTGAAGTCACTGCCCTGTGCTGGGTCTAGCTAAAACATTAACAGTGTAATAACACCTTTAGTCATTAACTTTCATTGTTTTGGTAAGACCCATGATGTCAGACCTTATTGTCCTAGCTGAAGGAAGTTTGAATGTAGCCAATTACATAAATGTCAGCATTCTTTTCATTTATAGATGTATTTTTACCCAATTTTCTCCCCAAATTGTGCTGAGCCAATTAACCCACCCACTAGGATTTCCCCCATCACTTGCAATGCTCCTGACACTAGGAGAGTGAGGACAAGCACACGCCACTCTCTTTGAACTGCTGCCGATGCAGCATCACTAGGAAGCCAGAGGACAAAGCCGCATCCCCAGCTCTGATGCATCAGCCGGCAAATGCTTGTGCCGACAAGGATCACTATGGGAGTGATGAGGAGAGAGAGCACCACCTACCCACTGAAAGAGAGCATGTCCTGAAAATCATCCCCACAGCCTGATGCTGCCACCACCATGTTTCACTGTTCGGATGGTGTTCTTGATGTGATGTGTTGGTTTTGCGGCAGACATGCCATTTTTTTGGTGGTTGAAAAAGTTACATTTTGGTGTCATCTGGCGAACTAACCTTCCTCCATATGTTTGGGGAGTCTCCCACATGCACAAATACGATGGCATGAGCTATACTATTTTTGTCTATAAGTAAAGACTGTAATGTAATAAAATAGTTAACAAGCCAAAGACTTTTTGCTACAAGACTACAAGGGTGATCCACAACATTTAAGGTGTGTGTTGGGGGGGGTTGTTTAAATGCTATTGGTTTGGGGAACCATTACTCTATCTAGTCAACCAACTGCGGTTTTATTTGTTAAATTCAAAATTCCTTTCGGAATTGAGAGTGACACATCCCTCATCCTCCCTTAGATTACACCCTTGCTCTCAGGCTTTTTCAGCATGGCCCGCATGCAGCTGGAGGCGGTTGGGTGTCTCGTGCTAATTAGGTGCACAAACAAAGCCCCAGGGCCTCGTTGGGCCTCATAAGGGGCTTTTGGGAAGGGGGGAGTTGTTGAGGCCCTGCTCATGCCATATCTTCCATGACAGTATTCTATTGCTGGAAGATGAGATGCTTCACAGCACTGGGCAACTGTCACACTTCTCCTGGTGTTTTCCACAGCCTAAAGACAACAGGGACTCCACTCATTAACATACACTGACAGTTTAGTGAAACACTGTTTATATTCTCCTCTTTCTCCATCACACCATTTCTCTTTTCCTCCCTGCTAAGGATGTTATCTAAGTGTGGGATAGGCTATACAATATGAAAATGTATTAAATATAACACAGGTCTTATCAAATACAATTAAAGTTGCAATTTTTAACAGGTGCAGTGACACTGGTAGAGGACAGTACTGAGAAATGAAAAAAACATGCATCTCCATTTACACCATTTTTTTTAATAAATTTGTTTGTGTGAATTTTTTCTCATCTTCTCTCCCGATTTGGTTCTGCCAATTAACCCACCCCTCTAGTACTAGCAATGCTCCAGACACCAAGAGGGTAAGGACTTGACATGTCTCCTTTGATACATACAAAGCCTTTTTTTAACTGCCATAGATGTGGCATTGCTCTGAGGAAAGCGCTGGGTCTGCAGCTCCACCGCACCAGTTAACTGATGCCTGTGTTAGCTAACAACGTTTAAGAGTTGTGTGGAGAGAGAGAGCCATCTGCCAACTCAGGGAGAGCACAGCCAATTGTGCTCTCTCTGGCTCTGGCTGCTGATGGCAAAGCGGCATGGCTTGAGCTTGGATTTCTTGGCAATTGTTCTTTATATTATGGAAAAAGTTTTTTTTTTTTCTTTCAGGTATATGTTATATTTATTGTAATATTGTAATTAACATGACTATTTTGTACTCATATTGTAGATATTAGCATTATGCATGCAAGGAACAGCACAATTACTTGAAGCTTTGAGTGCCATCATTGTTCATGCAGCAATTGGTGCAGAACGTGTAATCGGAGTTTTTCCTTCTGGTCTAAAAGGGTATTTGCTTAGCTCTGCTCTTGTAGAAGATTTAACAACAACAACAACAAAAATAAAAAAAAACACTGATGCATCTTCATCATGATCTTCAGGACCACTGCCCTACTGTAATACTGTAATATTAGCTGGAACCATCACATTCCCACCCCATCCAGTCATAAGTTAACAACAATGGCCTTGCTCTGCTCTCCGTCTCTTCACACATGTTCGTCATAGACTGAAAACTGACACAGTGTTTAGCTGAAGTTTTGGCATGAGGCAATGCATTTACATGAGAAACTTTGGTGTGTTTTGTTTTGTTGATTGTTTGCTTGGTCTTAAGGTGCAGGTAGCTGCGGAATCATGCGCTGTGTGAGCTCTAAGCCCCTTGTTTACTTGCGGATTTATGTCATATTTTCATTCTGGCTGTCCAAACAGCCGACCATGAGCTACACATCCACTCCTGAATCTGTAATGCTCTCTTTTTTCTCAGCTCTGTTCTCACACCCAACTGTGATATGTTTCCTTGTTCCTGTGCACCAAGCCATGAAAATCTATCTTTAATGTGGAGGGCTTTCGCTTCGTAAGTTGAGTTTTTATACCAGAGGTCCAAATTTGCCATTATTCATTTACCACTGTAATGTCAGGAGCCGCAAACTATAATTAACTCTATCTCACTTTGAAGTCTACACTTAAAAGTAGAACAGTGGGGTGTCAGTTATACCTGCTAATTAATGACTTAATTAATTACTGCTCGTCTCCTAGTCACATGAATGGGAAAATGTCTATATATTTAGCAGAGAGTCTTGTGTGAAAATCCTACTGTATAGAAAAATGGCTTAGATTTAGATTTATATATGCTTTCTACAGTCAAAAACCACTGTCAAAAAGAACTGTCAACAACATACTGCCCATATATAATTATCAATTCTAATATTTAAAATTTTGGGTATGCCTTTATTCCTTTTGAATGCTTGTGAGTAATTGTATTTATAGTTTGATATTTATTGTTCCTCTAATTAGGTAAGAAAAACACCTGGAATCGCTTTGTTATAGCATGAAACAACGGTTGGCTAATACTTAAGATATATTTAGCTTCAACACTGCGCTCCTTATTTTGAATGAAAAACTATACAGACATTGGTACAAAAACTAATGCAGTGTAAATGTGGCATGAATATTTTAAGTAGTTTCATCTTGTTTCATCTTCCTTTGATCATCTTATAATTGTATCTGCTGTCCTGTTACATTTGCTATTTTTCACAGCTGTTAGACAGATATGAGATTCACCCTGTTTTGTACCATGAAAGTACAAAACCTCTTTTATTGTAAATATCATTACTGAAGTGTCTGTATAAGTTTTAATCTCCATTTTGGTGGCAGTAGTATAGCGCTGTTTTGAGACATAGAACCAACTCACAGTGAAAGCTAGCCAGGCAAAATACAGAAACCGTGTGGCTGGATTAGTTTTACACAGCATTAAATCTACAGTGCCTATAAAAAAGTTTTGCCCTTTTATTGTGTTTATAAATAGAATCATGGCCAAAATTCTCTGTGCAAAACTGCTCAAGCTGTGTCAAACTGCACAGGGATGGGGCGTGAACTATCCTTTTCAAGTCCAGCCAACCCTTTATCTCCTAAATTTGTCATGACTTAATGAGACCACAGACCACAGCTAGTCTTGGAACTGCTTATCAGTCATGTCCAACTACTTCTGAGCCTGTGGAAATGGACGGACTATGTAAATAATCACATAGGCAAAATTACAAAGATTGTGTCACCCTTAAAATACTGTTGGACCTGACTGTACATGAAAACTAAATATCAAGTAAAAAGAAAAGGAATAGTGTTATGTGAGCAAGTAGGTTTTCAAATGAGATTTGAAAGATGTAATAGAAGTCATGGAGAGAGTGCATTCTGAAGTGAGGTTCTACAGCACTAAATGATATACCACACACTGAGAAAAGCCTGGTTATGTTGTACTACAAGCAGCTTACTGCCAGAGGATCACAGTGCTGGGAGTGGTGTAAAGCAAAGAAGTTGAGAAATATAGTCAGAAGCAAGACTTTGAAGGACTCTGAATGTAGGAAAGAGTGTTCAGTATTAAATACAGGACATGATGTGCTCCTTTGACTAAACACTACTTGCTTCCATCATTTCTTCTTTAATACTTGATTCCACGTTCTTTTCCTTGACTAGCAAAAATCACTAGACCTCGAACCCCAATTCTCAATTTGAAGCAGCAGGTAAAATGCCAGACTAGGCACATACACTAGAAATGTACACCCAGTTCATGATCAAAGAGTGCCTATAATGAACAGGAATTGAAGAGACCAGGGTAATATGTACCTGACAGGATCTGAGCTGTTTTTAAAGTTAAAAAAAAGAAAGCATGTATGTAATTTAGTTTCTGGCTGTGAGCTTAGATAACCAGAGTAGCTATGTGTAGCTATGTGTACTATTGCATATTTTGAACGTCCTAATGTTTTTTTACATATTCAGCCCAATCCAAATCAATGCAATACAAGCACTGAACACTACTAGGGTTAATGAAGGCGCAGATTACACTCTTCAAAATAAAGCTATAGCTATTTTCGTGTTAGACCTTTTAACAATTCAAAAAAAAAAGCCTCTCTGCATTATATAAATGTCCTAGAAAGAATCATTATTGGTTAATTGGTGTGGAATCTATAAAAGGGTCTGTACACCTTTAAAATACTGTTTAGACACACAAATCTCTTAGGAGTTTGATGGTAGCACTTAAAAAAAATAGCAAAGTAGGGGGCTGATTACTGAACCTTGGGGCATACCATCAGTGATAGGGGAAGTGGGTGATTTATGTTTTCTTAAGTGGATGATTTATGATTTTGTATTAAATGGAGTATATTGTGATTTACAGCATTAAAAGCTGCACATCAAGAAGGAAATCTTTAAATAGCCTGCATCTGCAGAAAGCAGGAGGTCATTGAGAATATTCTGCAGACATGTTTCAGTACTGTTATGTATGTAAACACTGGATGTCATATACTCTATTTCTACTGGATTAGTTTATTAAGAGTGTAATAGGAGTGTAATAATCAATAATAATAATATCCTAATAATAATATAATAAAAATAAATCTCCTGGCAGATAAAACTCTCTTTTCCAGCCTGCAGTGAAACTGCCAGACAACAAGTGATAGGTGGTGTTGTGACATGATTACACTCCATTCACAACATGGAATCGCTAATTTTGTGTTGCCATTTTGTATTTTCTATATATTCTATGTGTATATTAGGGGTGTAACAGTACACAAAAATCACCGAGTCTTTTTCACACCATGGTTTGAACCTTATTGTTCAGTACAAGTATGCTAAAATCCCTTTAAATATAAGGTTAAATCAAATTGTATTATCCTCCAAACATAAGGCTAACTAAAGTTACAGTTTGTTCGACGAGTGTTGTATAGTCCCCTACTCGTATAGTCAAACAGCGCTGACGCAGCATCCACATCTGATATTCCTTTAAAATAAATGCCAGAATGTCTGAAATACTTGATGTTCATTTTTATTAATACTAGTTTTACTTCCAAACAGAGCAGCGAGAGATAAAGAATAAATAGAGAGAAAAACTAACGTATATGTGATTTTTTCTCTCTACTTTTGGCAGCATGAGGGAATGAGGGGAGAAAGGGGCAATGAAGACAAGACTTCAGTTAGCATAGTGATATTTCTAAATCCACTACAATTCCCAAAATACCATGCAGATCCATCCTACTCACAGCTTAAGACTCCTAGTTGACACAAGCATTTTGTGATGGTTGGTACTAATACACACACCATTACATCTTTATTGTATCTTCATACAGTCAGGTGAAAAAGTGAGGATGCCCATTGAAAACTTTTGTCCTTTTTTATATCTGTAAACATCTGGACATCTGGAAATTTAATTAACATTAAGCGATTGAGGTCATATAACTAAACACATACAACCGAAAACATGTCTATTGAAAGTCTTTGTAAAATTTTATTAATAGTAATGCAATTTCTTGTGAGGGAAAGTTAGGATGCCCTATGCCCTAATAGCTGGCATTTCCCCCCTTGACTTGGTTATTTGAGTTCGTTTTCATTCCTATAATGCTCTATTTAGTTTCCTATAATGCTCTACAAGTCTCTGACATCAACTGGGAGAAAGTTTTTCCACTTCTCCAAGCAGAAATCTTACAGCTGTGTGATGTTTCAGCTTTAGTTTTTAGACAGATGGTTTCACATTTTCCTCAATCACCTCTAGTACAATAAAGGATTCCTAGTGGTCTGGTGATTTGTCTTAAGCACATTGTTCCAGGTGTCCTGGTCTTGGTCTAGGTCTTCTCTGGAAAACTTTAGTCTTGATCTGATATTTTTTGATAGCAAGGTTCAAACGTGTGGTCTCTTACTGAGGTTGATGCTGTACTTTGACTTAATCTGTGGCAAGAGCTACCTCATTACCTCTCATGATCAAAATCATCAAATTTTAGAATTGTAGGAGTAAGTTATTATGCAGACAGTGGAACAGCTGATTTCTACGTGTTCTGGGATCTTACCATTGTAAGAACACTCACTTTACCAATCAAACACAAACCAAACTAAATAAGACAGGCTCCTCCAAAATCCTCTCTAATGACGTTCCAATCATCCGCAGCTGATATGCTGCACCTGATTCTGATTTTAGGCATATGAAGTAGTGGGGGTGTCCTAATGTGGGGGTGTCCTATTTTTTTCCATTAAGGAAAACAGTATAATTATTTAAACAGTAATGAAAACAGTAATGAATATTACAAGATATTTCTTCAGTTTTAAATTTAGTTAAACTACCTCCCTTTCCCAATATGGTTTAAGTGAAGAACAAATGTCCATATGTTTAAATATAATACAAATGATAAAGGTTTTCATGGGAGTATCCTAGCTTTTTATTTTTTATGCTTTTTATCCATTCAATGCTTTTATTCTCATTGCTTTCTGTGGCCAGACAGTCATCAATGCATTCCATTACTAGTTGTACCATGTCTGATTGTGTATGTGACAAATAAACTTTGATTTGGATTTTGCATGAATAGGGCTATGGAGGCTACTTTCAGTAAAGAGATCTTGACATTGCATGTCGCTTCTTTCATTACTGCAGCAAAGAAAAGAAGACTGGATATAGCCTTAAAACTAGTAAAAGAGGTTTGGTTGAGGTCGAATGCCTTCAAAACAGGTGTTACAACAGCAGTTGTAAGGGCACAGGGAACAAAGTCAGACATCAATTTATTATAACTGAGTGACTGTTGACAGTAGAGATGCGTTGGCCTTGAGAAGGGAAGTAAAGACAGGGTCTTTCTGGCAAGACGAAGAGTAAGACTGGGTAATAATAAGTTCTCAAAAAGAAAGTTTGTTTTGTAACTTCAATAATTTTTCAATAATTTTTTCAACTATTGTCAAAAACATTCCAGCTCGGAATCAGATGCTCACGGTAAAAAGGATAAGAATGATAAGATGAGACTGAGATACTGAGGATGAACCTACACTCTCATTGGCTAACGACGCTATAGTTACAATCAGTAAGCAAATTTCCTAAAATAATCTTAGAGGTACAATCAACTTGTCTGGTAGAGAGAGAGTGTTCAGTGTGATGCTTGCTTGACCATTTTAATTTTTTTTTTGTATTTTGATGCTTTTGGGAAACTTAGTCCTGATTGATTTCCCAGACTAGTGTTTGAATGCACTTCCATGCACTGGTTTTTGTTAGTCCAATGGGAAAGTACCTGCTCTCCAAACTGTGGCAAGGCTTTCAAAGTTATTCAGAATTTTTTATTTGAAGCGAAAATGTGTGGTTTTGTTGTAGCACATTTTTAAAAAGCACCCTAGTGTGCAAACATCTTTGGCCTGTGGCTGGTCATTTTGTATATCAAAAAAGTTTGAGTGCCAAAAGTTTGTCATACACAAAACTTTTAAGCTGATAGTTCTTTTAAGAACCATTTTTGTAAATAAGAATCTTTCTGGAGTTTTATGAACCCCCTCATGATGTTAAACATCTAGGATGTCTGAGGCCTCTTTTAACCTTCAGTTGTTCTTCATACTCACAAAACCCTTTTCCAAACATGGGAACCAAAAGGAGGTCTCTGTGTAATCATCTGGTACCTTATCTGATAATAGTCAGAACCATTTTGCTAATGTCCATCAGCTGAACCTGAGAATATAGGCTTTTCTCAAACTGTTGACATGCGTCACCTTTGTTAAAGTCCTCCAGAAGAGGCTGAATGGACAGGAAGAGTGGAGGAGATATGGAGGGACAATGCACAATGTCAAGGGACAAGTGAGCACCTTCAGGATGTGTGAACGGATGCAGGCATTTAATCAGTGCCAAAAATAAACAGAAATTGCATATCGGTCATTTTGCTCTGGTGTTCAAAGTCACTGTTGGATGGACTGGATCAATGGGACCGAGTTGCATCTCTGACCCCTGTGACCTTCAAAGAGACAGAACGCCTAGGAGCAATAGCTCTGAAAAAAATCTTTTATCATGTGAGCTGAGACTATTCTCAGTAAGTGAAGATGATTATTTTTTTGTCCTTCCTAATTTTAAATTGACAGTTACCCAACCAGCTCTTTTATACTCTTCCCCTATCACATGTCATGCTCTTAAGGCTGGGAGGGTGGTGAATGACACATGTCCCCCCCAACACATGCGCCACCAGCCACCTCCTCTTTTCAAACTGTCGTCCTCACGCATGTGCGTGACACTTATTTAAAGAAGCATCTGCTGAAAGGACCTTTAGAGATCCAAAAGTGGTCTGGCATCAGTCCAAAGAACTCTTATTGACACATTAGTTTGAGTGTATATAAATGAGTTATGAAATTATCATCATTTTAAAAAGGTACAAATCTGTAAAAAAAAAAAAAAAAAAAAAAAAAAGATTATTATGAAGCCTTAGTCACACCGAACTTTTATACTGGCAATTTTCTTTGAAGTAAGCTAGTTATGCTTTTTCAGCAACAATTAAAAGTCCCTCCACCTTGTAATTTTTTTTTTTTTATTGTTTCACACTTCTGAGGTTTGCACATTTAAACAGTTAAAGTTGACCTGGACCACAGACCTGTAAAAGAACAGCCTCTCCATCATGGCTAGTCTGGGCTCAGCATGCCTCCTACTACACTATGTAACTTTGGTGAAGCGGGCAGAATGATGTAACCTGAGTCATGTTTGTGTAAAATCCTGTAGTATTACTCTACCGCGATGGGTTCTGTGATGGTTCTGTATCTCCCAGCTTGTCCAGAAATTCACATGTAAAGTGCAAATTGCACTTCCTGACTATAGAAGAACCTAATAGAATGAAGGTATATACGTTTTGTATAATACTGCTTTATTATCTATATAACTGATCCATACAAACCTCATGTACAAAAACATGCTTTTGTAAATTTAGGTAATCTACACAATCTCACAACAGCAGTTAGAAAAGAACATTTTAGTAGGTGGAGCATGAATACATCAGATAAATAGGTACTAGGTCTTCAGATCCATCTTAAGTAACACTATTTGAATAGTACAGTTTATTTGCTTTGTAGATATGTAACCTAATGTAACTAAATATCCCCCAGCCCTAAACCTCACCCAAACCCCTAGCCTGGTCCTACACCAGTGTAGGATGTTGTTTTCTAATTGGGTAAAGAGGCATGCATGATGCATGTCTGGTCATGCTGCCACCTATTGGTCTGCATGGAAGACACACTTTTTTATGTAAAGTCCCTGGACAAGAAAATATCTGAAACAGACTCATCAAGCTGGAGAAGAAAGAGAGAGAGAGAAAAGTAGAGAGAGAAAAAGGAAAAAAGTGATTTGGGTTTGTGTGGCTTTAATGAGCCTCAGTGGGTTAGTCCATTCTCTCTCTATCACTCGCTCTCTTGCTTGCTCGCTACTCTCCCTTTCTCTCTTCTTCTCTCTCAGGGTCAGTCTGTTTAGAGAGATGTATCCTTGAAAAAGTTCCGGTCATTTACTACGCTGTCACAAACATCTCCCAGCAGAGGCATCTGGCATTGCAGTATAAGCCTTATTAGTAATACATGATGAAGTGATTAATTCCTAATGCTGATCTTGTGCAAATGGAGCTAAAACTAAAGGGAAATATCAGTATTTCCTTTATCTTAGTAAATCAGGATACTTTCCGGCATCGTAAAAGTACTAAGAAGTAATTTCTTTGAACTGTTCTGTTTCTGAGGCATAATAGCCTACTATAAAGGCATAGATCTTTACTAGACATTGAAGTTTTGATTTTTGGGGGGCTTTCTGAAAACAGAATGCATGCAGGGTCACTTACTTAACCTACTAAATTAGTTTAGATTAGTTTAAATAAATGGGTTAATTCAGTGGTAACTTGTCAAGATTAAGGCTGCTCACTGGTTTGACCAACTGGATTGATCACTAAAAGCCTAATGATATAGATATCCATAATTAGTTTATGCATGTGGTTTCATTCAACCACAGTTGTAAAAGAACAGTAAATGCTTTTTTAATGCTATATGCAACCTGACCGAGAGCAAATCCTAAATGTATGTTCCCAAGGATTCATTATGAATCAAATGTTTTAATCAAAGATGTTTTGATAAAGACTGTAAGTTCCATAATAATGAAAATATGTCAAAAATGGAAAATAGTAATTTTCATTTCACCACCAAATCTTACTAACATGCAGTCACAGACACTTTGTCAAAATAGATCTTTCTGCATTTTTTTTGTAAATTTCACTTAAAAATTGGAAATAAACAAAAAGACATTCTACAATAGGGCTGCAACAAAATACTACTTTAATAGTTGAGTCAGACGATCCTTGAAACCAATAATAGACTTTTTGGTATTGTGAATCACTCAATTACCAATGATCAATTATCAGCTTTTAAATTCAAATACGTTATTTTAACTAACTAACAGTGAAGACAATAAAGATGAATCACAGTTTTAATGAACTTTCTTGCTAATATAAAAGATTAAGAAAACTCAAACGGATTAGCAAAAAAAAAAAAAATTGTGATAATGCTTTGTATTAGTGACTTATCGATAACCTGACTGGCTCATTTTGTTGAAGAGTTGGACTTTATCCATAAACAGATGCCATGTTGTGTGTTACAAGAACTCCTACTCATATTTTAACCAGTGATGTCTCCTTAATTTATAACGTCTCTAGGGTGACTTATTTAAAGATCCCTCCTTTTACACTCAGCCCATGTCAATTTGAGACTTCCACACCTCACACTAATAGAACACTACTCTCCACGCATTTCACGAGTGATATCACTGCAACTATGTTGCCTTCTGGTTCTGTAATGGTTATATCCACACCCTCTGTTCACATGAAAGACAGTAGCTCAGTCTATATGGAATTTCTGTGTAAATTCCACACTGTTATGGTTAAACTTTGGTGAATAATCCCCAGTTCATATACATACAGAATCATGTGTATGTATATGTGTGGCACTGCCCACTTATAGTAGTAATGACATTTAAAAATTAGCTACATGTTCATATCCTGTTCATGGGTTGACAGAGGCCTACTTGCAGTTCTCGGTACTTGAGAAAAGTCGTAAAAGACTCCACAGGATATGATGAAATATTTACCCACATGTTGATTCACACAGGATTAATGTAACATAAGGTTATTCTTAGGGCTCATTTTACAGAAAGTAAAGGGGCACCTGAATCTTTATTGACGTGGGAGCGTGCAGTCTGTTAAAATTACTGACATGGCGCATTCAAATGGGTCTAAAATCACTGAGAAATTACTCCACTTCCCCATGCAAAACTAATCTCTTCTGAAAAGAGCTTAAATCGATAACTTGTTGCACCCCCACTCGACAAACAATAAGAAATCTCATAATAGGGCAATATGATGATATTTTATCATATCATGGTATATTTTGCTAAGCATGTCAAGGATAAAAAAAATAAATAAAAAAAAAACACTGATCAACTGACAGTATAACAGTATATATCAAGACAGTATAACTAGTCTGGTTTAATTGGATGAAGTGCAGCACATTCTGTCCTCAGTATAGAAGCATACTTTAATAGTTTTTAAGAATCTGTCAGTGATAATCGGTGCATCACGGTAAATATCGTAAAACATAAAGTCTTTAAATATCTTGAAATAGTATTTATACCATATTGCCCAGTTGCATCTTACAAACATCGTCCTGATACATCTTTTCTCTGAAAGAAATTCTGTAGTTATCGAAACCAGTAATAAATAAATACTTCAAATTCATTATCCGACAGACATCAGGTACAGATATCATATCTATAGATATAATAACAGATGCCTGGTGAAATATATCTGATTCTGTAATTATAAATGTCAGATAAATTAACTAAAAGGGCAGTGAATGAATGAATGAACAAATAAATAAATAAATAAATAAATAAATAAAAACAAGATTTTTTTTGTGTTGTGCTAATCAAATGGTAGGGCGCTTTTCCTCCATGAACATTTATTTTAAATCTTAGAGGCCTTTTGAGAAAAGATCGGATGCCGCAAATAAATAAATAAAAGGAAATGTCAGTTTTGTTTGCCCTCTTAAATGAATGTCAAAGCACTTTCTGCTCAGCCTGAATGAAATATCGCAAGCATCTTTTTAATCTAAAGAGATGGGCTTCTGTAATTATAAAAATGAATTTTAAAGTGTAAACAGTAAACATGTTTGCTGACCCTTTGCCCTCCTCTGTTTATGTGCTGTAATTGCTGTCCAGAGTCCATTTCAGGAGATTTCGGTCGTTTGTCTTAATCTGCTGTGACCTACATCCCCAACATCAACACACACCGCATCTTCAGCTTTACACACACACACACACACACACACACACACACACACACACACACACACACACACACACACACACTTCACACTTATCACACACTCGCTGCACACACACACACACACACACACACACACACACACACACACACACACACTTAACTGTAATGGATGAGTGTGACCTTCTGGAGGTCCGGCATATTCGGCCACTCCCTGCAAAGGACAAGAACAAATAAACAAACAAACAAACAAGCTTGAGAATGATGCTGACAGCAAAATGAAACAAGATTGAAAACGTGCGAGTCATTGTCACCTTGTGTTCGTGAGCAAGTGCGTGTGTGTGTTTGTGTTTGAAAAGGTTAATCTTCAATAACACACAAACACATTGGAGAGGAAAATGACAGACATTGTCGTGACAAAAGCTGAAGTGTTTTTCTGCCATCATTTTAAGTCACAGCGATAAAACTCAGGAGCAAAAAATATCCCACAGGAATTTCACACCTTATCCCAAATAGAATCTAGAACACACACGATTATGCCGGTCCTGACTCTGTATGACACACTGTTACATTTTATGGACAAAAGTATTGGGACACCTGCTCATGCTTTGTTTCTTCAGAAAACAAGGGTATTAAAAAAAAAAAAAAAGTTTATTCAGCTTGTGTTGGAGGAACTGTCTCTACTGTCCTGACAGGAAGGCTTACTTATAGATTTTGGAGCATTGCTGTAAGAATTTGATTGCATTCAGAGACAAGAGCTCAGTCTGTATGTTTTCTGCATCCAGATAAGGTAATTTGTACTGTTAAAAGTAATAGTGGCAGTAAAACTAAATTCCACACTGTTATGGTTAAACTTTGGTGAATAATCTGCAGTTCATGTACATACATAATCATTCCTTGTTAGTAAGATAAATGTGTGATGATGTCTATTAAATGATCAACTATTATTGACTATTAAATTAGTTGCCAGCCAATTTGGTCATCGTGTTTAGTCGACTAAAGCCCTATTTGGACTGGATTAGTTTTACATAGGGAAGTCCACAAGATGTGTGACTGATTTGCATGAGATAAGAAATGTTGGCATAAATGACAAAGATAGAAGTGGCACTGCCCACTGATAGTAGTAATGAAATTCAAAAATTAGCTACATGCTCATATCCTGTTCATGGGTAGGATATATGCTATGCAACACAATGACATTTATAAAAAAAAAAATTAAAAAAAAAGTTTATTCAGCTTGTGTTGGAGGAACTATCTCTACTGCCCTGACAGGAAGGCTTACTTATAGAATTTGGAGCATTGCTGTAAGGACTTGATTGCATTCAGAGACAAGAGCTTAAGAGAGGTCAGGATGTTAGATGACCACCACCCCACCTCATCCGAATTTCCCCAACTCCATATCATAATTCCAGAAAAGACAGTTCCACTGCTCCACAGCTCAGTACTGGGAAGCTTTCTACCCCTCTAGCCCACATGTGACATTGGGCATGGTACCAATAGGTTCATGTTTATCTATAAAAGTAGTGGAGAAAAAAAAGAATTCTAAATAAGAGGAAGAGGCAAGCTAAAGAAAAGCTAAAGTGTACTGAGGAACACTGGGTGACTTACAAATGACAACTGGGCCAGTGACTGACTAACTAACTGTCTAACTGCTGGTTCTACATGCAGCCTCTGTCAGAGTGATAATACAACAATATGCCCTTGTTATTATGTTATTATGTTATTAGGCCCCTGACTGGGTTCTGATCAGAAAGCCAAGTTCTGGCTTACATCCTAGCTCACATCTTTCCTAGCGACAATATTTATATTAGCAAAACAGCACAAATATTTACTGCAGCTGGAATTTAAGAAGTGTAACTCAGAGTAGTGAGAAACTATGACCAAGTACAGTAGTTCAACACTGCAAAACATTCACCAGCTAAAGGAGCTGCTGCAAACTTTAGCTATTGCATGTGGGTCAGTGCACAGCAAAAACACCATTGATGAATATCCAGTGTTACCTACTCTAGAGCTGTGTAGCGGTGAACGTTCTCAACCCTGTGATGGTGTTGACAGATGACAAAAGCAGGTGTTGATGGTGAGGTTAATTAGTTTAGGCTCCTCCCACCCTGCCCATTGGCTTCTGGCACCACTTGATTAACTCAGCAAGATAGAATCAACAATGGGTGAGTGGTAATTATTTTAGCTGGCAGCTGGTTTTAGATGGTCTAAGCTGGTCTCTGATAGTCAAGATGGTTAAAATTTAGGGCATTTTAGGATTTGTAAAATGTGTACTAAACATACTTCAAACCCTCATACATATGCACAGATTACTGACAACCCAGACAAGCAGAAATCCAATGACTTGAACAGAGAATGTTACAAAGCAACCAGGGAATTTTACTACCTAACATACCTACAACTTAAACCCTATTCGGGCGAGATTAGTTTTATATGGGGAGGTGGAGTAATGCAATTTTACTACAGGACATCTGTAAACGTATGACTGATTTGCACAGAAAGGGAAATCTCGGCATAAATGACTGAGATGATGATGAGGAATGGCTTCTCAATTTACGTTCTATCATCACCTCCAAAAAATGTGATGATAAGCAATCTTATATCCCACTTACAGTGATGATAAAATTTTGGAATGAAAATTAGCAGGTACATAATAAATGGATCCGGTATGTGCTATGCTTTACAGTGAGTTGCCGAAAGCTGGAAGAAGCCTCACGCATGGAAGCTTTTTGGCTCATCTTTCAGATTTGGCTGAGGTTTGAATGATCCGAGGTATCTGTGCCACGCACAACCAAAGTACATGCCTCCTCGAGCTCTTCTATACTTGAGACTTAAGTCCTAAAAAAGCTAATTTTCCATAGGCTATGGTGGAATATTTACACACATGATTCTTACAGGATTAAAATACCTGAGGTTATTTTTTTATTGCTTGATTTACCGCATAATTTTTCCTGACGCGAGAGCATGCAAAAATGACTCATTACATCTTACAATCTTACCTCCATATGTAAAACTAATCCTGTCTGATTAGGGACCTACTACTAACCCTAATCCTAAACATACCTATGTGAAATTCTTAATGTTTCTGCATGAGTTCCCCGTCCATTAATTCCTTTTGTAGAAGCTCCATAATGGAGGCTGGGTCATGTGCATTTGGCAAACCAGCACCACCAGTAGACAGGAGTTCCTGCTAAATTTTAGTGGTATATGTTAAAATTTCATGAGATCTTGCTGGATAAGCCATAGCCAGTACCATAACACTGGACGTGCAAGGACTACAACAAAGAAAACTGTCAAAATGATGCCAGCCTTGTTTCTTCTGCACTTGAGGTGAATAAGCTCCTGTCACTTGTTTAGCTGCACTTGTTAGACTCGTGGCTCCAGTGTAAAAGTTAAGAAACAAACTTCAGGCACCAAGCATCTCTACACTTATAGACTACATTTGGGGTAAGGGGGGAGGTGGGGTCTCTGAAAATTTGATTTGTGGCCAAAGTATTGCATGAAGAAAAAAAAATGAGAAAGGGAAAAGGAGAGGGAGAGAGAGAGAGAGAGAGAGAGAGAGAGAGAGAGAGAGAGAGAGAGACTCTATAGCTTTCTTTTCTCTTGGGCAGAAACTCGTGGACAACACAGATGGTACTTATCAGCACAGCTATGGAGAGCCTATGGGAGCAGAGAGAGAGAAAGAGAGAGAAAGAGAGAGAGCGGAGGTGCAGTAAAGAGGGGAAGTTTTTGGGGATTAGAGATGGACAGTCAGAGTGCCGGCTCCAGGCAGAGACAGATGAGACCAGGAAGGGAGACCAAACAAAGAAGGTGTGTGTATGTGTGGAAGTGTGTTTCGGGTAGTTGGATGGTCTGAGTTGGAGGGTCTGAATGGCTGTCCTGGCACACTGGGCACGGACTGGCACTCTTTGTGAAGAGGCATAAAACCCCTTGTGCCAGTCAGTGCTGGCCTACGCCAACCTGGCATTACAGGGACAGTGTGTTTGTGTGTGTGTGTGTGTGTGTGTGTGTGTGTGTGTGTGTGTGTGTGTGTGCAACCAGAAGTTAACTTAACAATTTCCTTGGCCTATTATTCTTGACTTGCAGGTAATGATCACAAAGTATTGGGACACCTGCTCATTCATCGCCTCTGAAATCAAGGTTTATATATATATATATATAATGCTGTGAGGATTTGATTGCATTCAGCAACAAGAGTTTAAGTGAGGTCAGGATGTTGGATGATCCCCACCCTACCTCATCGCCATCTCCCCAACTCATCCCAAAAATATTGGATGGAGCACCAACCATCATTCCAGAGAACACAGTTCTTCCACTGCTCCACAGCTCAACGCTGGGGGGCTTTATACCCCTCTAGCCCATGCCTGACATTGGGCATGGTGTCAATAGGTTCTATTAGCAATCCTTCTCTACAGGGACTAGACAAGCTGTGTGTGCATTTGCATCAGCAATGTGTGCAACTCAAAGAATCTCACTGATTTGAAGGAGTGTCCACAAACAACATTTGGACTTCTAGTGTAAGTGTCTCAAACCCCTTATTGTCACAGATATGACTAGTTAGGCACAGAGTCTTGTGCTGCTGTCAGAACGTCTGTTTAAATGACCAAATTGAGGAGAAATTACTCTTCCAAAAGCCACACTGGATTGTTTCTTTCATTAGATTTCAAGGTTAGCCACGAATAGACAAGCTGCCCTGCTTTGTCAACACACAACTGCTCCACTTACATCGGCAACCCACCTAAATCACTGCCGTTTCACTCAAATGAAGAGAAGATTTACACTGACCATCAAAGGTTTGAGGACACACTTCTTTTTCAAGGTTTTTACAGAAATTACATTGACAATACATTTAGGGATTTGCATTCACTTCTTCTACACTTATTTTAAATTTTGGAAAGAAACGACAGAAATGAAACAAGCCTAAATAATAAAAGGATGAGACCGCAATTTCTCACTATTAGGTTTAATTTTCTATTTATTGCTTTTTTTTCTTGGCTTTTACTTGCTTTTACTATTTGTGTCATTTTATTTTCCTTGTTTACCATTTATGAAAGAGGCTATTCAAATAAACTTGCCCTGCCTTGCCTAAAGTTAGCAAATCAATAAAGGAGAAATGTGAAAGATTATGATGAATTTCTTTAAATAAGTGACGATGTAACCAGAACAAAAGTCACATGTTTGGCTCTTCAACCAACCAGAACTGAAGTGGAGTAATTCCCAGGGGTCTGTGGGCTACGGCAAAGTGGCACAATGACTTCTAACCTTCAGAGTAAATGCGCTAAATGAGCTTCTGCCCACACTGCCCACTGTTGTACCAACAGCCAATAAAGATTCAGACCTCTCCATGGGATAAACCATGCATGGTGAGCAGGAGACTGGTGTCACACCTTACAGCATGTTTTCTCCATGAAGTTGTGTATAACAGCAGTGGACAGAAACAGTTTCATTAGCATTTTTTATTTTTAGTCTTTCTGCATAAGATTTGCGAAATATCTGTGGTTTTGGTAAAAAGTGATCAGAAATGGACAAAGTACTAAAAGATACTGAAAAGGTAGGCGTCCATAAACTTTTGACAATCGTTGTGTATACGTCCTTCCATAGCACTGTGAACAAAGACTCTGAACAGTGTGTGTGTGTGTGCTTGGGAAGTCCCTGAGCAGCCTGAAGAAAACACCTCATGGCAGAAGTGGAGCAGAGAACTAATGACTCCGGCGCTCTCCGCAGGCCCGCCGCTCCGGCTGCTTGATCACTGTCAGCACGCCTGTCGCTGTTGACCGTTTTCTCTGGCCGTTTGTTCGGCCGCTTTCTCGCTAAGCCAACAAGTCCTGCAGCTACACGTATTTGCATATGGCCTGTGTCCACTAATACATCTCAGCTGTTGCTGCAAATGTTTGTTTCTGTCTTTGGGTCGGCTTCTGGAAGGCCGACTGTTGGTGGAAACATTATCAGTCACGACACTGAAAGGATAAAAAGGTCAAGGCAAGGTAGATTTTTGCCAAGTGTAAATGATGGTAATGATGCTAGAAATTAACGATTCATTTATCTATGTACGTTACATGCACCGACGGCCTATCATTATATTGGATGGAAGAGCTCTTCAGTAACTCAGACACTGCAGCGGCCCACTTGGAAAGAGAGCTGTCTAGCACTTAAAGGGGCCCTAGAATGGAAAATTGTATTTAGCTTAGCATAGTTGAATAAGAGTTCAGTACATGGCAGTGACCATGTCCTTCAAACACTGCTGCTTCCTTACACAAATACTGCATAAGCAAAGTTCCTAAGCAAAGTTCTTAAACAGTTCCTAAACTGTAAACTAGTCCTGAGTGAACACATATGTGTTACGAGTTCCATTTGAAATATTAATTTCGAAATAATTAATCATTAATAATTGACTTACCTGATATGCATAGATCCTGGTCATCTGGGTCCACGGGAGTCCAGGGAGGTGAGGCGTAGGGGTCCCTGTAAATGTAAAAAGAGAGAGTTGAGCTAGCTGTATAATGAATCTGATATGCATATGCAAAGGTTGTGTTTATTTTGTTGTGTACATGTAGTGTTCGTTGTAACAGCTATTGTTTTTGTGTTATTTGTTTATGATAATTGTTTGTTTCTTCATTAGTTGCTGGGTCCTAGAGGGGAGGAATTTTTTAGCATAGGGAGGACCATGTAGCGTTGCACCTGTGGCTTCACGTTGTGAGCTGCAGCCGGAGTGTTGGCCTACAATTGCCTAAAGTCAATGGTACTTCTATGCATATGTAAATATTTGTGCATGGGTGAGCCAATAGCCAATAAAGCAATAAAGAGCACTGTGAACTGAGAGCCTCCGTCTGCTGCGTTATTTTATTGGCCTCAGGCCACAGCCACAACATACATCTTACATCCCAGCAAACTGTACATACTGCAGTGTTCTTCCCCTAGTCTAAGATGTCAGTTTGGTAAAACACGGTGGGCACTTCCTGAGATATGATGCTTTTGTCACTTTTGTAGTCAGTTTTTTGTGTCAATCATTCCCACAATTCACATCAAAAAGTAGATGAACCCACTGGAATTACCTAGATTTATGCATTGATTACTGAGTAAAAGGGGTTCTGATGACTATGCAGGTCAGTGGTTCCCAAATCTGGCCCTGGAGGACCCCCTGCCCTGCACTTTTTAGTGTTTACCTTGCTCCAAACACACCTGATCCAGCTATGCAGATACTTAACAAGCTCTTCCTGAGTTAAAGGAAACCACTAAAATGTAGGCCAGTGGGTCCTCCATGGACCCTTTTGAGAAACACCGATCTGTCACAATTATAGACACACACAATTGTATTTGTCATATTTTATTGAGCACATTGAGCAAACATCCACAATGCAGGCTAGAAAAAGTAAGTGAATCAGTAGGATCCCCTGTTAGCAGTAAGCGGTCCTCCAACAAATGTTTTCTGTAGCTTACAAAAAGAGTTTGTGCAAGGTTGAGAAGGAATGTCAGACAATTCCTTCATGCAAATGCTTCCGTTAATCTGTATTTCTGTGATGCCTTGCATGCACAACCCTCCTAAGGTCATGCTACAGCACCCTGATAGTGTTAAGGTCAGTTGGCCAGTCCAAAACACAAATCTTATTTTTCAA
The DNA here is from genome assembly GCF_030463535.1 of Salminus brasiliensis. Lineage (NCBI taxonomy): Eukaryota > Metazoa > Chordata > Actinopteri > Characiformes > Bryconidae > Salminus > Salminus brasiliensis. The sequence goes on along the minus strand of NC_132884.1, from coordinate 16,557,578 downwards.
CTGTTTTTCTATAGTTCATTAACTTGTGCTTTGGGTTATTGTCTTGTTACATCACCCAGCATCTCTTCAACGTAAGGTCAAGGACTGACTGGTGCTCTTACATTCTTCTGGAAAGTGTTTTGATAGCTTTGGATTCATTGTTTCCTCATTGATCACAAGGCAACAAATCATGAGTTTGTGGTGGTGGTGTGCAGTATTTTCTTCTCTCTTCTCTAGCATTTGAGCAAAAGAGTTTCACTTTTGCATCTATGCATAGAACATTTTTCCAGAAGCATTGTGGAAAATCCAGGTGGTCTTGGGAAAACCTGGGAAAACCTTTCAAATTTGTATGTTTTTGTTGCAGCTGTATGATGTTTAATGTACTGCATTTTCAACTGTTGTACGCACTGTACGCAAAGGCACCTGCATCTAGCTAGCTATCTAACATTGATTAATTAATAATAATGCAATCTCTCAATATTCTTTGCAGTGTCCTTTCATGAACAGCATTCTTGTTTGGTAGAGTTGTTTAATAATTATGGAGACATAAACAAAGGTTTCTGCTGTTTGGAAAGCCTTCTGTGGTATATCTTGCTATTGGAAGGATGCCTGAGAGTTGCATCTAGGCATGGTTCACACTAACCAAGATGAGAAGATCATATTTGCCAGTAACCAGGCTTTGTGAGCCTTTATTTAATGGGCAAAGCTCCTGCAAAACCACCACTTCCAATCTCATATGCTCAACTGAATTACTGTTTGCCAGTTAGCGTTTGTAGAAGTCATTCACACAGGAATTCACTTGTTTACTCAAGGTGCTCAATAACAATGGTGGCTTAGCGGTTAGAGCGCCGGGCTATCGATAACAGGGTTGTGGGTTCGATTCCCGGGCTCGGCAAGCTGCCACTGTTGGGTACTTGAGCAAGGCCCCTACCCTCTCTGCTCCCCGGGCGCTGGAGTTGGCTGCCCACCGCTCTGGGTGTGTGTGTACTCACTGCCCCTAACACACAGGTGTGTGTGTGTGTGTGTGTGTGTGTGTGTGTGCGTGCTCACTACCAGATGGGTTAAATGCGGAGGACACATTTCGCTGTACAGTGACAAATACGTGCACTTTTAACAGACCTGAGCAATGCACCTATTTGCATTATTAGTTTAGTTAGATTGTGTGTATCTATAATTGTGGCTAATTTTATTAATCAGTGAAGAGATCCAGATAATTCCAAAGGTTTCACTGACTTCCAGCTGTATGATGTTTAGTGTGCTGCATTTTTAACAACATTACATAGTACAACATTAATAACTGTTGTACTCAATGTACACACAGGTGTCTGCATTTAGCTAGTTAGCTATCTAACACTGTTTAATTAATAATAATGCAATCATATGTACCAGTTCAATAACTAAGTTAACTAGATTTGTTATATTAGGTAGGAAAGCTGGGTTTTCAATAGTCTGAGATGCATGTCTCCTAATCTAAGTGGATGGCATCACTGTATCATTATTTTTTTTCTTTGCATGATTCTAATACCAAGCAAACATTAGCCGAGATTAGAGATGCACAAGCGGCGAGCTAGCTCCAGTTGATATGTGCTATATAATGCTGCTGATTTGTTTGGCCCACTACCGGGCTATGTTCGCAGCTTATGTGATTCAATATTTTGGAAACTCAAATAAGTATGAATAAACAATGCAAGCAGAACATAAAAACAAAACAAAATTGATAACTTTTACATGATGAGACCACACAGACCCGAGTGTGAGCAATCGGGCAAAGACATGTTTAGGACATTTGTCATAGACTGACAAAGACATCCAGCAGACATTCACACTCACAATAGAAGGCCTGCTTAAATTGTAGCCATTGTGGCCCATTATCACCTTAATGCCCCACTGCTGCAATCATGATGCTACCCTAATATCATGAATACCGTGCAATACCATAATACTGTAATGCGAAACGGGCATAATTCAAGTGGTATAAATAGAATAAATACAGACCAAGGAATTAAACAGAATTTATGAATCAAACACTGCCATGTATTGACATATTCACGATATATTATTTTAAAACAATTTGAGCAGAAAAGAGCTAATCAGATTTTAAGAATGGATCTATATGCCCTAACTACTAAATGTAGAAAGCACAAGCTAGTCATTGTGGGCCTAAATGCAAAAGCAATCTAGAGGATGACACACAGTGTACACACTCTTGACCAAATTATACAAATTGTAAATGTAAACAATGCATGTTGATTTGTCTGAGGGTAAAATGCAGTCTCATCTGGTCACACTGCAGATGAATTTGGCCAAAGTGCATCCAGAGTGAAATGTGTTAACAGCTACGTAATGGCTAGATGTAAACCTAATCCAGCCCCATCCTAATTCATTTATATATATACATAACAGACCTGAGTGGCTCTATTATTTTTAAGTCCACAAATCCCCAAAATAATCAGCTTCTAATAATTTACTTACTGCAAACGACGCCCAAACATATTCTTATTTTGATGTTTTTTCTTTGAAAGCTTAGTCCGACTATCCTTTCAGCAGCTGTGTCCGATTAAACGCATGGCTTAAAACACATTTCTTCAAAGGTAATACATGAAAAATAGAGTGTTCTGGTAAAGTGGTGCAGTTTCTGCTTTCTGCTTTCTTGTAAAAGAATAAGTTGAATATTGCTCCTGGGTTAATAGTAATGTACAGTTTTGCAGATAATTTAAGTTTCAGAATCAAAAGCATCACTGTCATTGCCTTAAACTGCAGTCCACAAAGATTCAAGGCATTCCTTTTGGAAGATGAAGATGAAAGCTTTTTCCTCTGTGGCAGAAAAGTGCGTTTCTATTGAAATATGCGGGGTTATCACAGCAGATGGTGCACATACAACAAAACCACCGGGCATGGCCAAGAGGGAGGTAATTCAAATAAGTAGCAGAGGTTTAATGATAAAGACCAGATGAACTCACAAAAGGCTTGAATGTCTGGCTGAACCTGATGGTACAGAGAAAAGGCAGAAAATCAGAGTCAAATCTGAAATGGCATTATAGTAAAAAAAAAAAGGTCTAAAAACAGATAAATGCTCCAAACCAACATCACCTGAAGTTGAAGCATCTCTAAAGTCTGTCTACATCAGAAACTTCAGGTGAGTTCTGCTCATGCTGCTGGTTTTACTAAGCATGTCAGTGAGTTTCTAAATAAAGTACACACTTCTCAGTTCTGATGCTAACATTAATTGCATTTACCAGCATGGTGCTTGTTACAGAAGCTTCTATACGAAACGTGAAGTAGGATTCGGTTACAAAAGTAAGCAGGTTTTGATTTCTTTATATATTTAAGTCAAATATATGACAGATTTAAAATTTGTTTTTTGTTTTTTTTTCCTGACAATCTACCAACACTAGCCAGTGGGAGTCAGGATGCACATATCATCTACATAATTAAAATAAACTATATGGGCATCATGCATTAAAGTCTTCAACGCTCTAGTCAAAAGCGAAAGAGTAGAAGTGATACAGCTACAAATAAGGACCAACTCCATATTAATGCCTATGAATTTAGAATAGGATGTTATACAAGCTCCTGTAGGTGTAAGGTGTAGGTACCCCAATACATTTGGTCAGTGTATAAATTGTGCAGTATATACCCTTGTTTGGCTCACATGCTTTTCAGCCTACTTCTGTCTGTCTCTGGCTCAAATTGTTTTAAATATGCACATCAAATACATATTCTTTAATTTCATATTGTTTATCCATTCAATTGATGAAAGGCTGGCTCAGCAGTCTAATGTGCGGCCACTGTGGCTTGGGGTTTGTGAGGTCAAATCCCGAGCATTGCCATCAGCTGCCAAAGTCTTAGAGAGCACAATGCTTTGCCATGCTTTCTTTGGGTGGGTAGATAGCAAGTTCTCCCCTCAGCGCTCTTAAGGCGATGTCAGGAGTGATGATATCTAGCTTTTTGTTGTTTGTTGTGATCAAAACAAAACACTTCATTTCTATTCACCTTATATCGCCACACCCTAAGCTCATTTCATATTTAATGGTTTATGGTCTTATCATGTTCAGAGTGAATGCAGTCTGAAGTAGACTACAGCTGTGGACCCTGATCATAAAGTAGCTAGCTATGAGCTATGAGTATGAGCTATGACTCATATGAGCTATGAGTAGCATACCTAACTAGCTTTCCTAAACAACACGAATATATTGAATGTTGTGGGGCACAATATAACTGCATCTGTGGTTGAAGGCGCTAAAACAACCACCCAAATGCCCATACGTCTGCTCTTACCATTTCGTGTGTGGGGGTAAACTCAATTATGAAGCTCCAGTGATGCAGACATGGTGAGTGCTTGTGAAGCTGCCAGGTAAGATGTTAGCCTAAGAGTTAATCTAAGAGCCTTCACAACCGGAGCTTCATAGCCAAGGCATTTCTCTGAGGAAGGATGTTCTAGTGTTGGTTTCACCTCCAGAAAATGGTAAGAGCAGACGAATGGACACTTGGGTGGATGTTTTAAATGTAGCGCCTTCATCCATAGACACAGGTTCTCTTTTTTGGAAGCCAGCAGGGAGTACTCATAGTAGAAGTGCTACTATATGGTGCCCCCACAACACTCCATTCACAACACTGTTGTACCCCCACCACCATAGTGGTTGTCAAGGAAAGTAACACACTTATTTGGTGCAGGAGCACTAAACAGAAGCTAGTGTAGAAGTGAGGGAATATGTGGGTGCTTTTTATAATAAACATAACATCACAAATAATTGAGATGAAAATCTCTAAATAAGCAATATTCTCTGAATATACAGTATTTACTCAAGTTTTTTAAAGTGGGAGATTACAAAAACTGATTTAGTGAAGTTTAACGATAATCCCCCCCAAACTCTTTGAACACACACACATACATATATATATATATATATATATATATATATATATATATATATATATATATATATATATATATGTAAAATTTAGGGGAAGGAACCTGATTTGTGGCATGCATGACAACCCGCAGAAGATATATATCATATCATAATAATGTGACACATGACTGACAGCTCACAGGAATTCAAAGGCATTAGTAAAGGCATTCCAAATGATACATTAAAGAATACTAATTAAAGAATAATATTCATGTCTTCACAGGCTCAACAATGCAAACAACTGTACAAGTGATGCGCATTTCAAAAAGGCAGAAGCTCTACAGTACATAATCGAAAGCATAAGGGAAGCTCCAAAGGGGCTAAACGTGTGTGTGTGTGTGTGTGTGTGTGTGTGTGTGTGTGTATGTGTGTATGTGTGTGCGTGTTTCATTATTGTTTCATGCTTTGCAGTGTTAGAATGGTTAGTGTAGTGCAGAGAGAAAAAGTTTAATATTACCAATCACTCTTACTGCCTAGAAAATTCCCACTGAGGCCTTTGGGTAAACTCATTTTATTTGGTCACTGCAAGTAAATAAATAAAATAAAAATATATACGCCTCCATAGAAAGCTGCATAGTTATTATTAACAGTAAATAATAATAAAAAAACAACACAGAATAAAAATAACTGTTTTACTCACATAACATAGCAACATCTTCTGTATAGTGCAATCAGTTTCTTTTCTCTTTATAAAAGCGTTTGGGTCTGAATAAGTACTTGCTAAAAGGCAACATTTTGTTTCTACTTTCTTTTTTCTACTTTACTTTTTAATATCGGTGTATGACTACATGAATAAATTACCCCTCTAGAATGTCATTTATAAAATAAATCAAATAAATCAAAGGTAACATGAAAATAGTATGACTGCTATATTAGAAGGTTAAGGAATAGACTAAGAAGAATCTGGATTTGTATATTATGTCTAAAACGATTTCTTAAGCATTTCAATGATTAAATGTACTGAAACAATACATATGTTTTCAACCTCTCCTTATGCCTTTCTGTACTAAATGTGATGCCACAGTCATTTATTCCAAACAGGTTGTTTATGTAGTTTAGTTTTCATATATGCTCTGTATGAACTGGGTAGTGAGAAGTATGATTTGAAATAGTACAGATTATTATCAAACTCAAACTATTATCAAAAAGAAGGCTCACCTTATCTGTGAAGATCGAAATAACACCCACATTATGTGAATGTACATGGAATCATGCGCTGCTCCTTTTAAAGAAAGTTTATGAATATGGGTTCAGTGGCATGTTTTCAAAGCTAGATGCAGGATTCTTGTACAAAATGCCATAAAATTAATATTACAAACTGTAGTCTTACTACATGTTACTTCTGTAAAGTTGTCTATGGACCATTTTATTTTACTAACAATTTAATTCAACCATACTGCAGTTGCAAGTTTTGCAACAATATAAAAATATGCTAGTATAAGATGTACTTCAAATACATGTAAAAAATGTAAAAACATTTAACATGTAATCAATGTAAACAATATTGCTGTAGCCTAAATGCTAGAGGCGCCAAATAAACCTTTTTTTATGATCAGGAGGAATACATGATTACATCACTCACTTCAAATTTACACTCCTCTCTCATGGCTGACATGCACTCCTCTGTCAGTCTTTGTTTCCATGGTTAGTCCCTTAAAATAATTTAGTATATAATATAATTTTATAAAATTATTTAAATAAATTAGTATTTATTATATTGTTTAAAATATAGAAACTATATAATATATAAAAAGGCAGCATACCTGAATACAGCCATGCAGGATTGATTGCTTACAATCATCTGTTAACAAAATGTATGGCTCTATTATACTGTCAGAGTTAGAACAAAGATAACAACCCATTACCATAATAGCATCACAGCACCAGGTGAGTGATTCGAAATGTCTATGGACCACTCAGTCTGCACAAAAACACACACACACACACACACACACACACACACACACACACACACACACACACACAAACAAACCTCTCTATCTTCTTAAGGACTGTCTGTGACCACATTAGAGCCTGGAGAAATCTCTCCACAGCTTGACTTCCTGCTGAGAACTGGACAGCGGCTCTCCTGGACCAGTCTGGATCATTAGGGACAAAGTGTGTGTGTGGGTGTGTGTGGATATGGGGGATACAAACACTTTCACTTCTTCAGATCACCCCGTTTATAGACTATAAATGTCAGATATAACATGAGTGACTGTGACCAATCACAGGAACAATAGAGAGCCAATCATGTATAAAATGATAGGCGCAGTCAAATAAATAAATAGATGCTTAATTTTTAATAAATGTACACATTCAGGCTTACCTACAGCTTAGTGGTTAGGTAGGTTAGCAAACAGGCACCTTCACATTCGGCCTGAAGAGTCCACACCTAGGATAGATTCTGGACTTTATTTGGGGGAGGGGCTTATTATTATTATTATTATTATTATTATTATTATTACTACTACTACTACAGGATATTTTCACTAGATCAGTTAAAGCTGGCCATGTGCATTCCTCAAGCATATTGTTACAGTTACCTCCAAACTGCCAACTCTACAAGAGCAGGAAAAACCTTCTTAACTTTCAATGAAAGTCAATGTAAATAGATTTTATTCCCAGTCACAGTAGAGCATTTCTATTGGTCCATTCATCATCAAAGTGTGACACAATGTTTGAAACCACTGCCAGATTCAAATTCTGTCAAAAGGTGATTGGCTAAGAGGGGCTCAGAGGGGCTCAGAGGTCACGAGTTTGAATCTTGCTACTTTGCCATCAGCAGCCAGAGCCTGAGAGGGCACAATTGGCTCTTTCCAGGTGGGTAGATGGTGCTCTCTCCTGCCAAGCGATGTTAGCCGGCACAGGCACCTGTTAGCTGGTGTGGCGGAGCTGGGGACCCGCCGCTTTCCTCAGATTGCCTGACAATGCCGCATCAGCAGCAGTTTGAAAAGTGGCGGTGTCTGGCTTTGCATGTATCTGAGGAGAGGTGTCGGGAGCATTGCTAGAGCTAGTACTTCTAAATGGAGCTAGCTTTCTAACAGTAGTAGCTACTTGTGAGGTTTGGCAAAGTTTACAGAACAATGATAACGATTATTTAAGGTACTTGAAATGTGAAATACAGTGTGGTGTAAAGCTTATTCACTCTCACAATGGCAGCTACAAAAGCCTCTTCCTCAGTAGAGCCTCTAATTCAGCGTCAAGAGTTCCACTACCTTCTAGATTGCAGTTTAACCATCGTTTAAAAATCTTAGCTTCATATAGTGTGACTGACTGTACTGAATGGAGCGATTGAACTGTACAGCAGTAACTACAGGAGTATTACAGCCAGCAGGCCGGCAGAAGTAGCAGAGTGCTTACATAAAGGCAAAAAAATGGGGGCTGACGGAACTGCAGGCCGAAACGGAGGGATCTAAATGCATAAAGCAGGGAAATACGCACTGAGTCCAGGAGCATCTGCTTCTACCACCAAACACACACACCAGTCCACATCCATTTTGCCTGAGATCTACTTTCCGTGGTAATATTGCTTAAATTGATCCAATTCTGCGAGGCTAAGGTGTATGAATTTGTGTCATAGCCCAGCGGAGCAATGGCCATAACTGCGCAGCGCATTGGAGGGTATTACAAATAAATGGAATTTTTCTCAACAGGTCGTGGGACATGCATGCTTTGCTCATGTCAGAGAAGTTCAATTGTTATGTGTATTCTTTTATTAAACATTTATGAAGAAAGCAACCTTGCCTGTCCGGCGGTGCTCTTCCACGGCCTTGAACATCCCCGTTCCTATGGCGACGTCGCCCTTGGAGCTCATCCTTCGAGCACTGAGGATTTATGAGGATTAAGGAAATGTAGTCGGGGGAAAAAAGAAAAGGAGGGGGCAATGAAGAAGAGAGGAAAAGTATGGAACGGTCTCAGTGGGCAATCGACATAAGCAAATAAGTTAACGTTTTAATTTGCCATTATAGCTTTTGTGAAGGGGGATTGGAAAGTGACCTTAGGCACAGGGAATGTGAAGATTACAAGTTTAGAAGGCCTTTAGAGTCCAACTCATCAAAGACGTCTCAATATGTCTGTAATGCTGCGGATATATATATATATATATATATATATATATATATATATATATATATATATATATATTTTTTTTTTTTTTTTTTTACCTTAGCAAGATTAGTGACAGCAGGGGGCACACTACACCATATAGACAATCAGTGTGGTTTGGCTATTCCGGGACATATCAGCTGTCTGTCCATGACCAAAACAAATATAACTGAACCAAACTTTAACCAAAACGAATTAATCAAAGCAAACTCTAACTGATCCAAAACAAACTGAATCAAAACCAAACCAAGCTAAAGCAAAAAACATGTAAACCAAATAAAAAAACTTTGAAATTTGCGTGTGTGTATGGAGCTGCATTTTCATAATCAATAATCTCAATAACAGAAACAATAACTGGAACACACCTCACCAAGTTTAGCTAAAACCTAACCAATATTAAACAAAATACTGTTGTATTTGTGCATGAAGTTGGGTCGCACTGGAGTCCAGAAGCATGTCCATTAATTCTGTTTCCATTAGTGATGTATGTGGATTGTGCTTTGGTGATTGCACTGGTGATATTTTATGCCCCATAGACTCATAATGTCAAAATGATCCTCAATAAAATTGAATTAATAATAATAATAATACTAAATAATGTAAATGCATCATTTCACAGAACGTTTCTTTAGGATAACTAAAACTATCCAGCTGATCGGTGTGACGTTGTTGTGGAGTAGTTATCTGCTATTTCAAAATGGTTAAAGGCTCCATAATCCACATTTTTGGGGGTTTATTATTTAAGTACAGTTTGTCTAGTTTTATATACAATTTCTTTTATTGTTTTAATTGTCTGCCCAGTAACGTGCCTCCTTCAACAAGCACTCTAGACTGAAATACACTTATAGCTTCAGGATGTTAAAAGCAGGGCTAAACTGCTGTAGGCTGAATTAACAGATATAATAGGTAAAGGTGCACATATTTGTCACTGTACAGCGAAATGTGTCCTCCACATTTAACCCATCTGTGGTGATGAACACACACACACACACACACACACACACACACACAAGTGAACTAGGGGCAGTGAGTACACACACCCAGAGCGGTGGGCAGCCAACTCCAGCACCCAGGGAGCAGAGAGGGTAAAGGGCCTTAAGGGCCCAACAGTGGCAGCTTGCAGAGCCCAGGAATCGAACCCACAACCCTGTTATCAATAGCCCAGTGCTCTAACCACTGAGCCACCACTGCCCCCTATATGAACCAAAAGACATCTACACACTACACCTACAGGAGCTTTTATGACATCCCATTGTAAGTTCAAAGGCAGTAATATGGAGTTGGTCTTCCTTTGCAGCTCCAACAGCAGGTTTGAAGCTTTAATGCACTATGCTCCTCAACACCCTACAACTCTGTCACTTTGCGCTAGTTGCTGTGGTTCCTAAATGCTTCCACTTTTTAATAATACCAGTCACAGCTGATGGTGGAATATCTATGAGGGAAGAAATTCCACTAACTGACTGGTTTCAAAGGTTACAAGGCAGTTCCACGGCACACTCAGGTTAGGCTTGCCAAGTGATCTCGTTCAGGTAGCCAGTTTTCCTGTTACCCCTAGTTTCACGTAGAGCTAATTTCCCCTTTGTATCACCCAAGCTAGTCTTGTGGCTGTTTAAGATCTCCCCTTTTGTTATCCAAAGCTAGGCTTGAGGTTTCTGTTTCTCCCTTTCCCTCATCCTTAACCCAGCACAGCTCGGCTCATTCCCTTTCGCTCCCTGCTCCTCCCAGTCCCAGGTTTGTTGTGTTCGACATTTGGTTTGTCACATTTTGTAAGATTGCTGCACTGTGTTTGTTTCGTACCTTGTTTTGTATTTCATTTGTGTTTTTGTGTCTTTGCAAGTGTCTCTGTCTCGCTGTGCACGCCATGACATAAAACTCCCAGTCCTAATGACTGTCCAAATTTGAAAAGATAACCATGATTCAAAATTTAAAAGATATTAAAAATATACTTGAAAATCTGTTTCAGCTTTACCAGGAAAATATGCAGTAAAAATGGAGTGAAATAATATCAACAGGTCAACACATTCACCACCCAAGGAGAAGGCGAGAGGGTGAGAGAGAGAAAGAGAGAGAAATGAGAAGAGTGAAATCAGCCTTAGTCATTCCTCCCCCTAACCAAAGCAAATTTCATCAAAACCATTATACCTTTATGTAAATTAAATGGAAATCAATGTACATTTCATTGGTCATTCAAACTTATCAAAAACAAATGATTTGACAGAAAACTATAGGACCTATCAATATGACCGTTCGTTTGTCACATCTGATGACTGCGAGGGGGTTCACTTTGGCAGTTTCCACAGCTTAGAGAAAAAGGTTCTTCTGGCCTGTGTACGGCTTTACGCCATGCAGAACAGGCATGTGCTGACTATATGACGGAGTGGTTCAGAGTACTTCACTCAGATAGCTTGTTGTCTTTCTAGTTGTTGTAGTTCATGCTCTTTCGATCCCAGGACCTCTTCCAGAACTGCAAAGAAGCTTCTCTGCCACTCAGGACCACATCGTCTCACAGCAGTCGGCAACAGAAAACACCCTGACCTTCACAGAATCCCGTAACAGCATAAACAGCCTCCCATGCCTTGTGCTCTAATCGTTGTGACAGAGCTAAAGAGAGTGTATATTAAGCATCATACTTCCCTCTAAATTATTGAGTAATACATTTTAAAAAGGTTGATCAATTTCTAAAATAATGAGTGTAAAGAGTGAAAGAAACCACACAAAATCTACATAATTTGAATATTCAGATCGCTGTGATGTTCATGGGGACACACTGGGAAAAAAGATCCTCCAGCAAACGCAGCCTGCTTCTCAATATTCTGCCTCATTCATCCAGCAAGGACAAGTGCTGCCGGTGTGTGTGTGTGCGCTAATGCTTCATTCACACATCTTTTTGTTTCTTATTTCACCAGATACAACTATCTAAGAGCCTCCTCAGCCCTCAGCCTCACTTATAAAGCCAAGGACTAGCAGCTGTCAACAGCACACACTAAAAAGGGCTGTTTCTTTGTTCATGTATTTCTCCATTTATTTATTTTAAATGGCAAATTTTGCATGAAGAATGAAAGAGGAGCAACAACATCAAATGCGCTGCCATGTGAACAAGCAGGGTTCTTTAGGCCTCTCTGATCCGTGGAGGTGACCCTGAACAAGATGGGGGGAGGTGGAGAGAGAGAGAGAGCATACACTGTATCTCACTGGAAGAATGCAAGCTGCTTTTCTCGCTTTTCTCTTTATTTGTTTTCTCAGCGCCCAACAAGCACTTTTTACTGGCTCTTGCGTGAGTGGATTATTTTATTAACGATGAAAAGAAAAGCTCAGTTTATGATTGCGGCCGCTCGAACCGCCGCTTTATCATGATGATGTTTTGATCGCTCATCTCATTATTCATAATATATTAAGCAAATAAACAGAGCCCTGTTTAGGGACAGCACTTGAGACACCACCATCATCATAAGTTTAACTCATTTGCGCATCTGAAGGGGCAGCAGCTGTTCCTCAGAACTTATCAAGCACTAAAGCCTACCAGCGTGACCCACAGTAACCAAAACATTTCCCTTGTTAAATAGAAAAGGATTGTGTTTGATAAGGCCTGAGGGCTGGATGCTGCTCTGTCAGATGAGCTAATGAGCTAATACTAAAACTAGAGCTTAGCAGTGCAGCAGGAGGTGGTGATAACTCATGAGCTTATACAAGCTCCTTCTCCTTAGTGGATAACATCCCTATGTTATTATGTGTCGAAGTAACACTAAGAATGGAGAACTAGGTTTTCATTGTTTTTGGTTCTAGCTAACACCAGCTGGATTCGCCTAGCGCTACCTGTGGTTTCAGAACCGAATAGTAAATTAAAAAATGTTATTTGAACACTGGCTCTAGGAACATTTTTTCAAGGAGAGCTTTTAATGTTTGTGCACATCCCTACAACACACACATATAATAAATTAGGTCAATTAGGTCATGAAGCAAGTTCCTGACTGACCTCATCTGATATTTGCTTATATACACAATGAATAGAACTATTCTGCCCAGGTAGTGTGCATGATTCAGTCTTCTTTGGTTCCTGACATTTAAAGAAATTGAAAAGTGGACATTGCCTTCATTTTTACCTTAAAACAAGTGTCATGGAAGAGAAATGGCACTTTCAATTTAAATGAATGATGAATCATTTAAAATGACAAATGTCTGCAAATTAATAGAGTGTTTGAACGATTCTTACCAAAAATTCAAACTGCCACATTTAGGTCAATTGAGTGCCATTTTTTTCAATGTACTTTTGATCTACTGATGCTAAGCACCATGATATTTGATGTTAGATCCCCCATGGATCTGATGCAGATCCACCACATCCCCCAGGTATGTGGTACACAAATTCATGACCATCTAGGTGATGTAAAAGAAAACAGGGTTCATCAGACCAGGCAACCTTCTTCCATTGCTCCAAGATGCAGCCCAGGTGCCTCTGTGACCATTGCAGGCACTTTTGGCAGTAGACAGGGGTTAGCATGGACACTCTGACTGGTCTGCTGATTGATATTCCTCCTGACTTATGCCACACTTCTGCCTTCTGTCAGTTCTGTTGAGATGAGAAAGCCCTGGGTGCCCCACACCCTCCTTGGACAATTGTCTGTCTCCCACCACAGCCAGAAGCCGTGCCATATTGGATATGCTCCAAGCATAAGAGCCACTTTGACAAGAGCCTAACTGTGATGGCCAGATGACTGGGGCACAGCATCCCCAAAACATTAGGCAGGTCTTGTGGGGTTTTCCTGGTATGCAGTGTTCAGTACCTTCCAAAAATGCTCCAAGAAACTGCTGCACCGGCAAAAGTGTAATGGGCCCCCAAAGCCCCTTGATGCTCACAGAGGCCTTGCCTCATAACTTACCAGACTTGATTTGGACAGGAAAGAATATGCTTTACATGTACACACACACACACCACCTGTCTAATATTATGTAGGTCTGACCTGCCGAGGCATGACACTACAGGACACCTAAAACCAGAGGTCTTGTGGTGTCCATGCCTCGGCAGGTCAGACCTACACAATATTAGACAGGTGGTGTGTGTGTGTGTGTGTGTGTGTGTGTGTGTGTATAATGCATAATGTATATAAAGCATAATGCATAATGTGTATAAAGTAAACTACTAGACATGCCTACCTAGTTGGTCCAGCTTGAAGATGTTTAGTCAGAGACAGAAGCTCATCTGATGCTGCACAAGTTCCGTCTTCCTCTAGTCCTTCATCAGAGGTCACAGGACATTGCCCACAGGACACTGTTGGCTGGATGTTTCTGATTAGTGGACTGTTCTCAGGGGTTTAAACACTCCAGCAGCACTGCTGTGTCTGAGCCACTCGTACCAGTGCAACACACACTAACACACCCCCACCACATCAGTGTCACTGCAGTGCTGAGACTGACCCTACACCCAAAAACTACCTGCTCTGTGGTGTACACTGTAGGGTCCTTACCATTGAAGAACAGGGAACAAAGTATGCAGAGAAACTGATGGTGAAGTGCTCCTATATAGTGAAAACCAGGAGTGGACATTATAATAATTCTGATATGAATCTGTGAATCTGTGTGTATATATAGGGCACCAATTCAGACACTCCTGACAAAACGATAGTATTTATGATGAAGCTGACAAGCATGATTCCCAAAACACCAGTGATCTACCCATCCACTACCCACAGAGTCTTTAGGCCAGTCCTCCCCAGCTAGGTGACTGGATTTGGAGTATTTAATAAGAGTCAGTTAATCCAAGGCTAATAAGGTCAAGTTCTAGTTACTGTTTTCATATAGTCTAAGCCTGTCTTTCCATTAATGTGAAGTTTAAAAGTCAGGTTGATATCAAAATATAACAGAGCCTGACTAAATAAGTTTAAAAATGTGTATCCAGAAGGTCACATTCCTGTATTTTGCATAGGGCCCCAAGAGCACTAAAGCTGCCAGTGATTTCCTCTACAAACACTGGTTAAGTCAATTTGACAACTCACTGTATTTCATTAAAACAAAGTTGACTCAGTTCCACTCAGTTACTCACATTTATCTAGTGACATTAATGAGAGAAATGTGTGTGTGTCTGTGTGTGTGAAATGATCCACCTGTGTATCTGTATCTTCTGTTAAACAGAAGAATGATCCTTGAAAATGTTTCCAATATCAACAGTTGGGTAAGGTTAATGCCATGGCCAGGTATAAAATCCTCACGCCTGAACACTGCTGAAGATCACAACACTATCTGTTGTACTCAATGTCCATAAAGTTTTATGAAAATAGTTAGTAAGGAAGGTGTTTAGTAAGTTTACATAACCCAGAGATAATGAATAAAGAAATTTGAGAATGAAAAAGCGCTTTGGAGATGAAAAGATTTAGATCTGCTCCTTTTTCAACATAAAGACACGTGATGCCTTTTATATTTTGGGTGACCTCTAAACTGGTAGTAGAGGTGTGAGTGTATATGTGTGTCTGTGTGTGTGTGCGCGCGTGTGTGTGTGTGTCAGCGTTGAAGGCTTGTGTTCTGTTCTCTCTGACAGATGGATAATCCTGTAGTTTAAACTCTGCAAATATTGATCGGGTGGCCCTGTGCGGAGGGCCCGGAGTGGCAGAACTGAGGGAAATGGATTAGAGCGAAAGAGCGTAGGAGAAAGGGAAGGAGGAGAGGAGGAGAGGAAGTGGAGGAGAGAAAATACTATCTGGATGGTCAGATGAGATAAGGAGGTTTGAAATGGCACGCCGGCGCTGTTCTACGGCTTTGTGGAGATGAGGGGAAGCCTTTCACCTTGTGAAAGGTTGATGAAGCTGATTTCCTTTCACTGCCTGGACCTTCAGACACAATGGGTGAGGTCATTCCTCCGAGTACACTCGCAAATTTCTGTGTGAAGAATGCCATCTCTCTTTTGCTTTTCACTAACGGCCTTAACTGGGTTTTCTGTAGCACTCTCTATAGGGACACTGTTTAAACTTAACAGTATAGTTTTTGTCTTCACTATTTTAAAGGGATCATATCATGGAAAACTACATTTTCCTCGCTCTCTTCATTGTCAAAAGTCACCTTTTCTAGGGACAAGAACCTCATTGGATTGGGTTTAGCTCCCAACTTGACAGTTTCTTCCACATTGTAGCCCAGGACTGATCTTATTATTAGGGACTCAGAGTGGTCCAGCAGACTAAGGTTCTACCATCAGCAGCCAGAGCCTAAGAGAGCACAACTGGCCTCTCTCCCCCACATCACTTCAGCATTATTCTGGCTGCTGTGTTTGCATCTGCTTTCCTCTGAGTATGTTGGTTGCCCAGTGGCGTTGTAATGATGGCAAAGGCGGTCTGTTGGAGGAGGCATGTGTCAGTCCTCACCCTCCCAGTGTTGGGGGCATTATACATGATAGGGGGAAGAGTACTAATGAGTGGGTTGGGTAATTGACTATCTACAATTGGGGAGGAAAAAAGAGTATCCAAAAAATAACAGTGCTTATTTACATATTTCAGTCAACAGAGTTGGTAAAATTGTGTTTTTGGTGCATAAACTGCACAAGCCTTGTGGGATATTATGGGCCCTTCAGCACATTTTGAGTGAGGGCGAAAGAAAATCTCTAACACAGATTTCCCTTTTTTATTTTGTTTTAGTGTGAAAAGTAACACACATGTGATGAAGCAGTACACTATGTGCTTTACTTTATCTGCATGGAGATAAATATGATTAAAGACCAGGGGAAGGCAGGCCTGTGCTGCTTTTCTATGATATAACACACCTGTGCCCAACATTCAGATGCTCTCGGTATGTAGGTTAATGAGCAGGAACAGGTGTGTGTGGCACTGGCAAAAAGCCTACAGCCTGCAGTATCATATATTCACTATTTGTTAATGCACTAGTATAATAAATAATGAAGTAGGTCAGCTAATTATTTTCTAACCCCAAACTGCTATGATTCCTATGTGGTTCATTGGGTCATTCAGTAATATGGTTGAAAATAGTAATATGGTTGGTCTTGAGATTAGAAAAACTGGCTCATATATATAATTACATGATTTAATAATTATAGCAGGATTACTGCTATAAGAAAAAACAGCCTGTTGTTGGTAGACCTCTGTCTAGAAGGCCTGCGATTGGGTAAACTATGGTTGGTTCAACTGCAGTTATATAGCTTGTGATTGTCTGACCTGCGATTGGTTAACCTGTATCTTATTTGGTTGCTCTGGGATTGGTTAACCTTGGCAGGGTGGCCTGTAATTAATCAGACTGTATTAGGTTAGTCTGTGATTGGTTAGCTTGTGATTGATAGCCTGTTATTGGCTGGCCAATCACTGATTAGACTATAGTTGGTTTGCCTGTGACTGGTTAGCTTGTGATTGGCTAGCCTGTCTTTGGATAGCTTGTGGATGAACAAACTGTGATTAGTTGGCCAGTGTTAGCCAGAGTAAGGTGTTTACAGTAGGCTCAGTTCCCCAAAAGCATTTGAGTGATCATCTTGACTGGCCGAGAGAGTGTTCAGTGTGACGCTTGCCCACCCATCTAAGAATCATCTTTGTGCTAAAATAATCTATAAAATCCAGCAATAAATAGCTAATTTAATGAGCTGTAATAAAGGACCTAAGAAGAAGGCCTACATAAAAAAAATGCTATACGAATATATATGTGGACTTACCAACCCTGTCAAGGATAGATGCAACTAGCCTCAAATTAATGCAAAATATTCAGCACTTGAACCTTATAGTCATAGTCTCATTTTCAAATCCATGCTGGAGTTCAGTGGCCAAACTATACACATTGTGTCTGCAAACAGCGTATCAAGCAATCCAATAATGAAAAATACAGAGTACAAACTGAGTTCAATACTCATAAGTATTTTCTGAGCAGGAGCACTCAAATATAATGGAAACATAAAGCACATTGACACGGTTCACTCATAACTACAAATAACTCAGGACCGTAAGGCCCTATGAGAGAAAACAAATGCTAGCATGCGAGTGTTAGCGGTCCTGATGGTGTGTGTACTCTCGGATTAATGAGTCCAGCTGTGCCTTTGGCCACAGTGCAGTGAATAAAATCACACGTAAAGCTGTGTTTTTCCATCGCAAGCCTATAGTGGCTTCTGAACAAGAAAATCCACCATGTAGAGCAAACAAAACAACCTGGCTTGTTAAGGGAGGCCGTTAACAGCGGTACAGCGAGAGTTAGAGAGCCGTATGACAGAGAGAATCTATGTACCCCAGCCTACAACTCAGCCGGGCAGAAATTGATTTTGCTCAGATTATGTGATGAGGGAGTAAGGGGAATGGCTATAGAGAGCAAAAGCAGGATGAAAAAAGACAGAACCAGACAGAAAAAGACAGTGACAGATCTAAAGAGACCTCAAAGGCAGAGGCTGCTACTCCACTCTCTCCCTTAGCAATTTACTGACTTTCTAATGCAAACAGACAAATAAAAAAAAGGAAAGAAGTGAAGAAGTTCTGAATTTGCTAAAACACTGCTTTAACATGAGATGATTTTGACCTTAAATGACACTTCAGCAAAATTCCAATACTACTATGTAGTTTCTCTCCGTATCTCAACTGTAAGCGATCATGTTATTTAGTTTTCTGAAACTAAAGTTTCCTCTTTAGGTTTGCAAGGGCTCTAGGAGGCTAATGTATACTACAGCTGACAAGAAATAGGGGTTTAGCAAGTAGTTGGCATTGTTAAAAATGCATGCCATCATAAACGTGCCAGAATTGGGTGGGTGTTGTTGGAGAATGGGTTCAACAATATTGTGCCTTTACCATGTTTTAAATTGTCTTTCTATAACAGTTTTTTTTTGTGAAGTGAAGAGCATGCTTAAATGGGTTGTGGTCACGTAACTGACCATTTAAGAACACTAGTCACATTTCTTTGCTTTGAAAAGCCCTCAGGCTGCTTTTGCAGTATGTTTTGAACAATTATCAATCTGTACTAGGGGTGGGTGATATCCATACATATTTCATACTGTTATACTGTCTTAAAACAATACCACAAAACAAGGTAGTACCGGAAGTCATCCTTACAAAATTGAAAACCAAAAAACGAACAGTGCACAGTTTTAAATCAGTCATTCAATAAAATTTAAACTGTCAGACAATGAAAAATATTTAACTTATCTGAATCAAGAGAGAAAAGCTGGTTAACATTAGCTTGGTTAGCAGCATAACTTATAAACATTTAGATGAGAATAACTTGAGTGACTGGTGACTAATGATCGAGCGGCTGCTGTTGAAACGACTAAAGTTTTTCACCATGGTTCACTCCATGGTTTCGATCTGTAGCTCACTAGCTCAGCTAGTCTTTGCTTTAACTAGCTCGGCTATAGCTTCACTGAGTATCAGACAGCCCAGTGTAAGCTGCTGTTGACTAAGTGTGTACATAATAAAAATCTATGTTTTAGAGAGCAAAGAAACAGAAAGGCAAATTAGACCATTTGTGCTGTGTGTGAACTGAACTAGGCTTAGATAAGTTAGCTAGCAGAGACCGTGTTCCAGCTAACTAAGGCTCAAATCACACACACACTTAGAGGATAAACCCATCTACCTGTGAGCACAAACTGGAGTGTTTTGTCACTAAACGACTACAGTGGGCTTGTTGTTTAGTGTTTAGTGATGTTTTCAGAGAGTGACATTTATAATTTTGAAAAACTGAATTTGAAATACTTGATTTCACATTTTTAGATACCTCGATATATGGTATTACTTTTGAAGCATCCTAACCAGATATATAGCTGAATATTGATCTTCCAGGCCTTTTGATGTTGCTAATCTTCCCAGTGCATGCCTTCATTTTAAAAATGTACTAAATTGTTGATTTGGCCACTCATACATTTTCTCTCTCTGAAAGTGTTGTTTCATTTTTTCAGCCTAATGGCAGCCTCCTTCAATTGCACCTAATCGCTGGACTGCATATCAAAAGGTCACATTTAATTAAAGACATTTCTTTCAGTGTACCTTTTTTCCTTTACCCACCTGCAACATAGCCTAAACAGATACTGTGTCTTAATCCTCATGCATCACTGTACTAAGCAATTAGTGGTATACTTATCTGACATCTTCTTTAGTACAGTGTACGCAGTTTGAGATGCACCAGCAGAACACACGCTATAAATATATAGCAGAACTAGTACATTTAAACTGAGTAGGTGAACTCAAAACCAGACTGTCTCGCCCAAAACCTGGTTATTTCTTGCAAAGTATGTACAAAATAATGATGGAATGCTGTGCTATTGTCCATTTAGGCATGCAGTTTATACAATGCAAATTGATAAGACACAAGCTTTCATTATTTGGTAGCTACATTAGCCTCAAAGCTCCATTGTGCATCGAAAGAAGCAAAGTTCAGACACCAAGCATGTGTTGGTTAATCTGCTACATTTGGGGTAAGGGGGAAACTGGGTACATTTCTGGTCAAATTGTCTCTTTAAAGAGGCCTCAAACATCTCCAGGGCAGGTTCAGCTTTAGCTTTTTTATCTTTTTAGCTATCATTTCGCAACTTCAGGCCAATAGCTGCTCTAGCTGCTCACTGACCCTGTTTAATGTAGCCCGGTTCTCTTCTTGGAAAACTTTCTCCTGGCGGAGATTAGTTCCAGCTCTAATCTAACACACATTGCTCTAATATTCAGATGACCTGAAGAAGTTGATTAGCTGGAGCAGATGTGTTAGATTAGGGAGCTTTCCAGGAGCACGCCTGCCCTACTTTAGCGTAATAGGTAGCAGAAGCCAGCGTGTGCATTACTCCACATTACCCCTGCATGGCTGTTAATATTTCATTCTGATTGCTCAGCGAAAGGTCATTAAGTTTCAATGACCACAGAATAATGTTCAAATGGCCACATGACCACTGTACCACCCTAATATCATCTTTCAGTACCCTGTAGAGCTGGAATTCAGATTCAGCCACAACCACACAAGGAGTGGCTAGTTGATGACCAACAAATTTAGATGCAGTCAGCTTTTCCTGGAAAATCCATCAGCTGGATGAACCTTAATGATAACTACACTAATTACTGCATTAAACATTGACATCATACACTCTACAAAAGGGCACACACACATCTATATAAATGAGGTTTTACCAGCTTGTCTAGAAATGCATGTGCAAAGCGTGTCCTTTAAGGGAAGCACAAAGTGCAAATTGGACCCCGTTCATACCTGGATTGTATTCTGATAAGATTTTAGCCACATGTATTTACATTCAGTAGTGAAATGTGACTCATGTTAGTTAGTCTGAAATTTGATTTCTGTGTTTATGCAAATTACCGATGTTTTAGTTGTACTGGGAGGGATTTTGATTGTCAAATGCATCTTGGAGAGACGGATTTGTATCTGGTTTCTTGATTGTGTTTACACCTGCAAATTGGTAATAATTCGGAAATTCAAGGCACATGAAGTGACCAGTTGTAACCGTGGTTATACATTTCCAGACTGTAAGGGGAGCCCAGGAGCAAGCTTTGACACAGTAACAAAAAAAGCCTGTTTACCCTGCTGCAGTGTATTAAGATCATATCATTTGATCTGGTGATTTAACCTAATCCTCCCCAACAGCCAGGTCTGGTACCACTCTTAAAGGGTTTTTCAAGGGTTCTTTAGTTAAGTGTATGTTTCCTGTATAAAACCATGACAACTCAATTAACTGTGGATGGTTATTTGCTTGGTGAAAGCGGTGGGGGGAAAAAAACAAACAAACAAACAAAATATTTTGCAGATGATTCTACATTGAACCTTCCAAAAATGGTTCTATATTTCACCAATAGTATTTAAAGTCAACTAGCTATTTTAACACTATACTTTTTTAGCAGTAACCATTTTGCTTTCCTTCCTTTTCTGGTTAATCTGAAGCACAGGTTTTAAAACTTGATACTGGAGCATCCTCTGTCCTGCTTGTTTTTGTGTTATCTCTATACTGGTGAACTACCAAGGGGTGTAACGGTATGTATATTTCTACAGGACCATCATTGTATCATTGTTTCAACTCATGTGGAATGGTGGGGTCAAAACATGATGCAAATGGAACCATGACCTTTGTGTACTGTTACACCCCTAGAATTAATTGATGTGATCAGGTATGTTGGGAGCAGGGAAACGAGTAATATGTGAAGACATTTTGTGCGGTTCTGTTGTATGCTATTTATTAATTATTATTATTATTATTATTATTATTATTATTTATTAATTACATTCAATTTACATATACTTTTCTTTACAATTATTTCTATTTCTTTGCTAAATATCATCAGTACCCTGTGACAATCTGAGTGATTAAATTAAGTGTGGAATACTGTATATGTAAACGTTTTAGCTATGGTGGGTGAATAATTTGAACTCTTTGCTGGTTCTCAGCATTTTCCCCACTCTCCACTAGTAATAAGAATTGCAAAATATTATACACATGGCCTACATTTGGATTGTTATATTGCTATAAGAGAATCTGATTGAATCTTGGGACTATACAAATACTGGGTAGTGCATCACTTTGCTCTCAAAACAGCCTGAATTATTTGTGCTATGGGTTCCACAAGATGACAGTAAAATTATTTGATATTCTGTTCCACGTCGACATGATTGCATCATGCAATCCCTACTGATTTTTCAGGATTTTCTTGGGATCTCCTACCACGTCCCCAAGTTGTTCTGGTAGATTCAGATTTAGGAAGGCCACAGGGAAACACTGAACTCATTGACATGTTCATGAAACCATTCTGAGATTACTTTTGCTTTGTGATATGGTGCATTATCATGCTAGCAGCTGTTATGAGATATTAGGGGTTGAAACATGGTCCACAAAAATATTTAAATAGGCTGTGGCAATTAGGCAATGCTTAATTGGTATTAACAGTCCAAAGTGTGCCAAAGCACCTGGACTGTTAACACAAGGCAGGCTAGATTCATACATTCAAGTTGGCAAAGTGGTTTTCTGAGTTACTGTAGGTTTGCTGTCAGCTCCAACCAGTCTGGCCATTCTTGACCAACCTTCTTGATCAACAAGGTTTTTCTATCTGCAAAACCGCCACTTACTGGATGTATTACACCATTCTGAGAAAACTCTGTTGTGCTGAAAATGCCAGGAGATCAGCAGTTTTGGAAATACTCCAACTGCCCTGCTGGCACTAATAAAGGACTTGGTACATGTATATATAAGAATTATATATGAAAAGTATGTTCGACATTGCTATGAAATTAGATGTACAGGAAACAAATCATATTTTTACCATAAAAAAGGGAAGTAAAAGTCATAGGTTTACAGAATGTAGGGCAGATGATTGTGATTAATTCTTTAAAGGTTCAATTACTTTAAGAGTCAGTCAGCTAGTTAAGTCAAATATTAGATAAAACAACTCTTTTTTTTTTTTTTTTCTTCAATGTGTTGACTGAAGTATTCTGCTTCAATGCCTGCCATCAGCAGCCGGAGCATGAGAGAGCACAATTGGCTACTTCACTTCTGTGTGATGCTGGCTAGCTGATGCATTTGAGCTGGGTACACAGGGCTTTCCTCAGAGCGCATTGGTTGCCTGGTGACATTGCATTCGCAGCAGAAAAGAGGTGGTGGCTGATTGCACATATGATGCATATTCCAGTCCTAATGAGTCCTAACAAGTGGGTTTGCTAGTTGGCTCAAATTGGAGAGGAAATTGTTTTGCTTTAAAACTTGCTGCACGTGCCACAATATAACATAAAATAAACACAGTGTAGTTGTAGTGACTTAACTGCAGGTGGTCGTTTTCGGTCATTTCTGGTGCACAGCTCACTATATGTTGTTATTTACAGAATGAAAGAGGACAAAAGCCTTATAATGACTTTACTGCAGGTGGTCATTTTTGATGCACTGTAATCCCACTGGTCAGGTTCATCTTGTAAAGTTGCGCAAATTGCCATTCTTATCTCCATTTTCTCAGCAGAGTATCTGCTTTCATACCAGCAGGCCCCAGATGCTCAGAAAAAAAAAAAACCTTTACAAGGCCATTCTGAAAGAAAGGCTCATGCAGAAAATAAATCACCTCCCCTACAGAAATCTGAGGGAGGACTTTCAGCAACTTAAGTGGCTCTTATGATTACTAAATAGATATTCGTTTAGTTGGGCTTCTGGGCACCTGCAATATGTTCAGCAGGGTAGCGCTCAATACCCACCGAATACCCACTGAATAAAAGCCAGCCGCTCGCCCCGCGGCACTGCCAGGCTTGGCAGGAGGCTTGTTTTCTTGTTCCTGATGATATTTGTTTCAAAGTAGTCTCTCTCCCATTCTCTCTCTCCCTCTCTTCCACCCTCTACCTAATGACTCCACATTTGAGAAAACACACATTCAGCAGTTGTGTGTGAATGAAGCAAGCTGTTTGCACTACAGTGAGCTCAAGCTAAACTAATCTGGGTGCAGTTTTAATACACTGAATGAATTAAGTGGCATTTTCCCTCCGAACCTTTATACTCTACAAAACTACTTGAAAATCTTGACATCGTCAAATTAATTCAGGCCCTCCTGAAGTATTCTCGGAAGGACAGATGGTCTCTACATTACACAATTTCTGTTTTTTGCTAATTGCTTTTGGGAGAAATGTTGCCGGTTCTAGAAACTATGCTTCGTTATACTTTTCATATCCTAAGGAAAACATTCTCAGACACAAGGCATGCCTATTATTCCAAAGTGGCAGGCTATTCTTTCCTGATTTGAGGCCTTCTTTCTAGGTCAATAGTGGTAGAAATGTAGATTTGATTACACGGTTATACATTACTGGTCATCTGCAAAAATCTAATTTAGCAGGAAGTTTCTTTTCTGGTAGTAGGTCAGGTCAGGCACAGAATCTGCTAGGGATGGTATGGGCATGTCCTATGAGTTACGAGGTAATACGAGGCCCGTCTCCCTAATTCACATCGGTAACAGGATTGGCTTTAGCATGTCTTGCCAACATGTGAGAGGCTGTGGTTGTAGGAAGTGCCAAAGCTCTGTCCAGTAAATGGGCATGTAGGCTGAGTGAGAGACACCATCCAACAGCTGTGTGTTCAGAAATCATGCCTTGTACTGATTCAGTCAGGGAGCGATTCAGAACTTAGCAGTGTACGGAACTGGTGGCAACCCTGAATGTTAGCGTGTATGTGTGTATGTTAGTTTGACAGTTTGTCAAAATGTGGTGATATGCTTAGGGAGCTACTATCAGGAGCTATAAAGGTCTAGGACTAAGTGTTAGTCAAAGAAACATTCTCAATGTGTAGAGTGAGTCAACAATAATGTTCATATGGCTGCATCAGTGTGTTATTTTGTCAACTGACAGAACCAACCCAATCGTGTACTAGCTCAGACAGAGAAGAGGCAGGTAAAGAGGCAGGGTCACAGGTAAGGTCGAAAGATGACTCAATATAGATTAAAACCATAAATGTCATAAGCATAAATGCAGAAAGCTCCACCTTCCAGGGGGACCCTCTGGACTGCTTTTACATCCAATCCAATGTCAAAATTCAACCTGTGCCCTCAGATCAGGGTGCCTTATAAGGCTAAGATAGTGAAACTCCTACAGCTGAGCCCTTACAGTAAGCCAGCCAATGTCTTGGATAACACCAAGGCTGAGGGAATGGCTAAAACGAAGACTAAGCCTGATGCTGAAACTAAAGTTATGATTAAGACAAAGAAAAGGTTGTGACTAAGCATAAAACTAAGACTAAAACCAAGACCTGAATTTATGAGTTAAGTTAGGTTTAGGTGGACTATTGCTATGATTAGCAGTGTCTAAAAACTAAAGGTTTGGATTAAGGCATCCATTGAGAAGGCTGTTGAAAATGCTGTGCGTACAGGTGTTTCTGTATTAAGCCATGTGAAAATAACCTCTCTAGAGACACCAGCCGCCTAACATCCGAACAAATTTAAAAGTGCTGGCTAAGTTTTCTTAGACTGAGATCAACAAAACTAAAGGAGCGTGCGCATTAGCTAAAACGATGTCCTGGCCCTATTCCAGTTCTGCGCTGCGGAGTCACTAATCTGCTGGCTGTCCGAGTGTTGCTCCAAAAACAGTGTCTGCTTTAGAGGTCCTTTGTGGCAGAGGAGGGAAGCACAGGGGATATGTATGGCTATTTATGAGGATACTCTATGCCAGGCGTAGCCAGCCTCAGTACTGGAGGACTGTAGTCCTAGCACAGGCTAGAAAAAGTCTTAGCTTTAATGTTAGCCATTGCATAAATCTTAGTCTTAGCCTTCGCTTTAGCCTCAACTTTTTTTTTTTCACCTTAGAATTATGTAATTAAATAATAAGTAATTAAAAATAGTATAATAATAAAGATATTAGTATATTCTAAATAGCATTGTAAATGGGGTATTCTTGGTTAGGTCTGGGATTTCAGAAGTGAAATAAGTATATCTAAGCTCCAGGTCAGTTAAAATTAGGGCTGTCAGGCAATTTTAAATTTATTTAAAATTTAAAATGAATTGCCTGTCTTTATGTTGTTAGTTGCAATTAATCAAAAAATGTACTTTAACTTTTTACATCTGTTGAGATTGGACCTAGATAGAGATTTGTAGATATGGAGACCTGCAGGGCTAAGTAGAGTCTTTGGACTGGCACATGTTCTTTGTTCTCCACCAAACACTGTCTACATTACCACCGCTAACGCTACACACAGCCTTAAATTTTGGAAGACCTGCCTGGCAAAGTTTAAAAAAAGAACTTCCCATTCTAAAGGCCCTTCTCCATTATTCACTGATCCTAAAAACTAAAGAGCAACTTATAACACAGTCTGATTCACTGGGAGGCTACAGTGGTGCACATTGAATTTGCAGTTTGAACTACGGATGATTCATAGTGTTAAAAAAAAAAAAAAAAAAAGAATAAATCTGTAAATGTCTCTATTTTGTGCACTTACATTATCACGTTAACTTCTACAGCCCTATTTATGTTTTAAAAGAAATGTAACCACCATCTGATTTTTAAGCTGTGTTTTGCATCTAGTAGGGAAGTTGTCACTAAAACCAGGGTTTACAACACACCCTGGTTTTGTACCCTGGACTCTGTCCAGATATTTTGTCAGTTGGATAAAATTAGGTTGATTTTGTGGAATCACAAAAAGTCACTTACCAGATGCATTTGTTAACTAGTTCAGTGGCGTACCTGCCTAATCATTGGCCCTGTTGTTGGGAGATCACTGGTTCAACCCCCAGTGATGCCACACCCCTCTGCGGAGCACAGTGGATGTATCAGAACTGAGAGAGTTAAAACTCTTTCAAACATGTTCAGATGTCCACCACATTATGTGGTGGCATTATGTGGTGATATGGGGTAGTCCTGTCTAATGGGCAGGTAGTAGAAATGGCTATAATTGGGGTAGGAAAAAAGGCATATGGAAACCATCCACTACACCAACAACTGCAGACAAATGCATACAAAAAGCTTTATAGTTACATCCAATGTTGTCCTTGGGTAGAGTGAAGGATCAGTTGGGGCATCAAGCCTTTCGCATGAACTGTCTGGGACTTGCAGAAAGTTAGCTAATTTAAATTTGGGACCAAGCAAATGTGAAGAGATGAATAAATGTCCAACTGAATTCGTCATCCGAAATTTCACCTCCATTAATTTTATGGTGGTATGGGTGGTAGCGAAAAAAACTGACCACATTTTTTTGCTGCTGACCAATCAGGCAAGAGGAACATTGTCTGTGATAATTGTGATGCTCTGTGCTTCTTACAATGAGCATTTTATTGCAGCGTCCAAATGTATTGCTGTAAGCCAGGCTCGGTGCTTCTCTGTCAGAGGTCAGGACAGGGATTACCTAGATAATTTCCAGATGATTTTAGCATAATCCAATGATGATAGAAACTCTCCTCTTTCCAGAGGTGGTCAGGAAATCTCATCTCTTCCCATTACCAGTTTAAACTTTGTAGAATTCCCATGGCCCTTGGTCTCTCCTGTTGTTGTGAGGGAGACCACACATATGATTTCTCAGAAATCAGCAGGAAGTTTTTCAGCAGTACTCCTACATAACATAGCTATTCTCTTCTAGATTAAGATAATATCTGGTTATTACCTTGTCTCATCACACCATCATACTGGCCTGGCTTTGGTAGATACATTCCAGAGTTATTGACTCTGATCAGTCCACCAATCCAAGCCAAGGGAACTGACAAAATGACCCAAACCTAATATTCATAAATCTCAATGCAATCTCAAATTCATAGGAGGGAAGTGCATTAGAAGTTAAACATGATGAAACATCTGCTGAAACCTGTCTGAAAGCCAGATGAGGGCAGTAACTGGTAACATTTGCTCAGTTACCTTTTCTTACTGCAGCTAGTACTTCTCTGCAAACTTTTACTTCAACTCATGATTTACATTTTCCTCAGTTCCTCGGTTTTAGTCCCTCATATTCAGCCCCATATTTCATTCTGTTCTATGTTAAACATAGTAGCCATATCCGACCCGATCCAACAACAAGAGTTAAAATGATTATTTTTTAAATTATTATATATTTTGTTCATAGTATGCTTATTGTTTTAACATAAAACACTAATTAGCCATACATATGAAAACTGTACAACTAATCCTAGAAATGAATAATATAATTTAATGCAAGAACATTAAAGACAAGATAATGTGCATATATATTTATTTATTTTAATTATTTATTTATTTATCAATATCATTAAATTTAACATTTTGGAAAAATGATACATTCCACATACTCCAAATACTCTGTCACACAGTCTTTCACTTTTCACTTTCAGTAGGAAGGACAGTTATTCTTCACATTGCATCAAAAGTTCCTGATGAATGGACCAACAGAATTGCACATTTTTTTTATAATCATTGCAGGCTATATTACAATAATCCAGAAGTAGTAAGAGAGCAGTGGTAAACATTTTGTGTGTCTGTTTGAGCTTTTTATGCTGTTTATTTAGGAGGGGGTGTGACACCCCTTTGCATACCCCCTTGCATTCCTTCCTCAAATAGAGCACTGCATATCACCACCATTAAAAAGAAGTAACAACTACTTTATTGTGGATTTAGGATTAGCTAAAAGCAACAACATAAATAGAGCATAATGTGCTCCTGTAACTGATCTGCTAATCATTCATGTAACCTAAACTGACCCGCTATAGAAAACCAATCAAACCTGCAGCTCCACTCCCTCATTGGTTCCATCAGTTTTAAAGTGGATTATTTATTACTCAGGCTTTAAAATGTCAAAAGCAAAGAGCCAAAAAACAATAAACTTGAACAGAGGCTAAAAGCTGCAACAGCTTGGCCAATAACCAAAGCAAACACAGGCTAAAGGGATTTTATTATTCAGACTATGCTTGCATCACTTAAGCTCAGTATAATGATGTTGCAGTACAGTTCAATGTTTCCTTGCAAATTCAGTACCTTTGGTACTTTTGATCATATATTCACTGAGCCAGTTCTAAATGAATAAATATGTTTTTCTACTTCTAAAGTTGACACAATTAAAGCAACATTATGTAGCATTTTACCTTAAAATCATTGCGATGTGCCACTGACTCGTAATAAGGGGAATGGCATGACTGCCACAATGCTGCCACACTGGGCTTGGCATGCTGGGCTTGGCAACTACACTATGTAACTTTGGTTTAGGCGGACAGGGCAACGCTTGGAAGAACTGCATAATGCTATGTCACCAGAGTCATGTTACTGTAAAATTATATAGTATTAACCCACCATCTCAGTCAACATGTCCACTCAGTCCACACTTTCACTTTCAGTGGCCGTTCTCTATCTCTCTCTTGGCTCAACCAGAAATGCATGTGTAAAGCGTGCCCTTTAGTGAAAAGAGTGGCTCAAAGCACAAACTATACTTCCAGGCAGTAGGGGGAGCTAAAGAGCATTCTCCATAATGCTCTAAACAAGAACATTGCTAAAACAAGTACAATAAGTGTTTACTTTACTAGACCACATGTATAAACAGACATTTGTATTAAAGTGTCAGAAACCACATTAGTCTTTTAGAGAATACTGAACAATGCAACACTGCACATTGAGGCTGTGGCAAGGGTGTGAGGACTTGCATTACTATAGGTGTAAGCTTTTATTCCTTGTTAGCTGCATTAGCCTTGTAGCTCCAGTTCAAAACTAAAGAACATTAAACTTCAGACACCAAACAAGCTGAGCAGATTTGTGACTAACCATCACTTTTAGCAGAGTTTAGAATGTGGTGGATGGACTGTAGTGCAGCAGGTTTCGACTGGACAGATTTGTTCTTTGTGTTGTTTGGGCTGAGTGTAAATGTGCTCTTCCTGTTCCATATGTAACAACTGACCTCTATTAGCCTACTGAATAGTTAGATGCTGTAAACCTGATTGAGTCTGTCGGCTGACACCACACTATTAAT
Source organism: Salminus brasiliensis (assembly GCF_030463535.1). NCBI lineage: Eukaryota > Metazoa > Chordata > Actinopteri > Characiformes > Bryconidae > Salminus > Salminus brasiliensis. Next base: position 16,527,272 of record NC_132884.1, on the reverse strand, counting down.
GTGTGGAGCATGCACACACACACTGTACTGTAGTGTTTATTAGTGTATGTGTGAGAAAGAAGGAAATAGAGTTTGTAAATACTGCTGTGCTGGTCTGAATTTGTGTATGTGTATGAGTGTTGCCTTAACCCAAGAGCGTAAGAGGGCATTTTAATGCCGAGAGTTCGGGGTCTACCAAAAAATGAAATATCAACAGTCTGACACTTTCAGTGAACTTTATACTGTGCTGTAATCACAGCACCAATTTAACAACAGAAACAGCTTTGTGACAAATGAGGCTTTTCAAATAAACTGTTGAATCACAGTGTACAATAAAAATGGCTCTTTTTGATTATTAAGCTAAACACTTAGCTTAACACTGCTGACAGCAGTGAACCTTTGGGGCAGTAGTATCACACTTCCAGTCACTCCTACCATCTCTAGCTCTCTACAAAACTCTAATTACCAGAAGACTCTACATGACTCAGGCAACCAATTACCCATGCTTCACATCACCAAAGTACTAACTAGGCTTACCTGTATCTTATTTGTCTATCATTATACAATATTCAAACAAAAGTATTGGGACACTTAATCATTCATTGTTTCCTCCAAAATCAAGGATAAAAAAGAGAGTTTATCCTGCCTTTGTTAGAGTAACTGCCTCTACTGTCCAGGGTATGCTTTCTTGGTGATTTTACAGCCTTGCTGTGAGGATTTGACTGGATTTAGAAACAAGGGAATTAGTGAGGTCAGGACCTTATCCCCAACTCCCCTAATTATTCCTAAAGCATTGGATGCAGCACCATCATTCCAGAGATCACAGTTCCACTGCTCCACAGCTCAATGCTCTAGGGCTTTATACCCCTCTGTGCATGCATGGTGCCAATTCGCTCATGTTTATCTGCTCCAGAGAGTCCTATTGTATTGACGATACTTATCTATAGGGAGTAGCCAAGCTGCTACTGTCAGTGTCAGCTACTCAGTGCAACTTACAGTAGCTAAATGCCTTCATTAGAAGAGGCGTCCACAAACATTTGGACATATAGTGCATTAACTTTTTTTGTCTCTTGGATTTGTCCTTCTAATTTATTTGCTGTTTTGGATTCTCTTCTGGTTTTGACCCTAGCCTGCTTGTACATTTACTTTTTTGCCTTGCCTATGCATTATTCACTGTTTATCATGCTTTTGACCTGGCCCGGCTTGCGCAGTTCTTTTGGATTGTCCTTGTATCGTTAAACTTACTTCATTATATTTTATCCACAAGCGTTTGGTCTGTCTTTTAAGCATTACAAGTAGATGCTGAAATGGGAAGGTTGTGAAATTAACCCCTTAAACAGCCTACGCTCCGCCGACGGGCCGAAAGTGTTAACAAACTTTTGTTACCAAAGAATAGCCCCACCAGTTTGTACAGAAGTCATTTTAGTTACTGAATAATACATCATAGGTGTGTAATAAGTCGTACTTCCAGACTTATAATTGGGCAGTTATTTCAAGCCTGTAGGCCTAACAGAAAACAAGTCATTCTCACATATTGTATTATGCTTTATGCTTTAACAGTCATGACATGTAGAGTTTCATTGTTTGAAACACTCAACTCTACTCTGTATTATTTTTATCATTTGCTTTGCTGTATGGCATGTGAAGTACTCCATAAAAAGGTATTGCTTACACAGGATGTGTGAATATCCTGTTAACATAAAATAGAAAGACATTCCCCATTACTCACACCACTCAGAGGGTTTTGGCACTGTTTTCATCTGGGGCGGATATGTTTGCACCAGATTTTTCACCCTCTTAACAACTTCCATTACATACCTTCTGAACTTCATCATATCTCACTCATTACGCATGGTAACATGAATTTCTCAGTAGTGTTTAATCTTTGAGAGCTTTTTGCATGAGACATAATATACTACAATGACATGTTCAATTCCAATTTGGGACCCTTCTTATGTGGTACTGAAATCCAGTATGTATTAGCTAGACAGCAGATCACAATTCATACAATTTTCTTCATCATAATTTCATAACATCATACGCGGGATTAAACAACTGCTAGCCCAGTAGCATACGCTCCACACAAATCCATTAATAGTCCATAGTGGACAAAATCATGTGGGCTCAAAGTGGAATGACCCACAGTGGGCCTGTCTCTAGTTTTCTGTGGGCTATCCCAGTGGCGTACTGTCTGCCCAAATCCATTTAAAGGTCACAGTGGGCGAAATGATGTGGGCCCAGTGTGGAACAACCCACCGTGGGCCTCTGTCGGGTTTTTTGTGGACTATCCCGGTGGCGTTCTATTCACCTAAATCCATTAGGAGCCCACCATGGGCAAAATGATGTAGGCCCAGTGTGGAGTGACCCACAATGGGCCAGTGTCGGGTTATCTATAGGCTATCCCAGTGGTGTGCTGTCCACCTAAATCCATTAAAAGCCCACCGAGGGCAAAATGATGTGGACCCAGTGTAGAGTGACCCACAGTGGTCCTGGCCTGTGTTGGGTTATTGGTGGGCTAGCAGAGTGGCATACTGTCTATCCAAAATATAACCTACAGATAGCCCTCAGTCAGCCAAGCTAGAGAGCACGGCCAGAGGAAATCAAACATCTGTTCAAAGGCAAATTTTATACATTTTCCATAGCAGATAAACAACAGGTTCTCTTTCTGTTTGATCATCTTCCACTACTGAAACAAACACAGAAACCCAACCAGTTTCACTGTTTTCTGTAAACTTTGTTCAGTGTGTCCATTTTGGCATCAATTGGTTGACCTCCAGGTTTGAGGTACCCCTGATGTTTTATGTCATGTAAAGGAGTCTAAGATGTTGTTTCTGGATAAACATGCCAAGTGGTTTGAAGCTAGGTAGCGTGATTTGTTCAGACTAATATTGTCCACAGATCAGAGCCAATTTGACATGCAGTGAAATAGCCTTATATACAATAAATATGGGTGCCAGTTAAAGTTGAACTTTTATATGACCAACATTCAGCAAAGACATAAACTAAAATAGCTGTCACATCTACATCCTCAATAGATACACTAAAACTTTACCTGAAATCAAGATGTCCCACGACACTGAAAAATGTAAGAAACACAGGACATACAAATAATTATGCCAAACAATGATTCCACTGATTATTTTATTTTTTTATTTTTGCCCTTGGTCATCAGATTCTCCACATTACAAGAACTGCCTAGAGTAAAACACCACACACTGTCAGATAATGCTCTTGGAGTCCTTACCAACATTTTGGTATCGCAACCAGGTCTCTCAGAATTTTAATGTGACTTTAAATCAAAGTAAACATGATGTCAGATGTCACTTGTTACCACCCAATTCATATAATTTGTCAGGTTCCACTACTATCAGCCATGAACAGAAAGCTGAGGCTGCACTAGTTAAGCTAAGGCACAGAAATGTTAAGGTCTGAACATGGCGGACAACAGCTTGCCACCCTGCCTTCTGCCTATAGCCCAGGCCGGTGGATCTGGTGTAATGGTGTGGGAAATGTTTACTTGACACACTTTGGACACAGTTTGGGTTAATACTAATCAATTATTACACATTCAGTATTTTTTTTCGAACCATTTGCATCCCTTCATGGCCCCTTACTTCTAAAGGCTACTTGAGGCATCATCTCAAACTGCTTTTAATGAACAATGAAAATGAGTTCAAGTGTTCTTCAGAGACCTTACCAGTCACCAGATTTTAATCCACACTCTTGAAAAATCTGCAGGAGAGAAATATTTTAGCATTGGCAGGTCAAAACTTTGCATGGCTAAGGCTGAATTGGATTGCCATCTGAACATGTCTTAAAACCTGACCACCTGAAGATGAAACTAGCCCAGAATGTGTCTCTAAACATGAAGATTTATAAGAAAATGTAAACCCCCCAAAATATATATATTTTTTAAATAATCTCTATAAAATACATCTAACAGTTCTTTTTATCAGCTCACATTTCTCATCAATATCTTTACTGAGCTTGTGAAAAACATTTTCAGACAATTTAACAGTTGTTCAGGATGCGTCCTCATGTCACACAATTTTGTCACAACCATTTTGGCTGGAAATTTGTGAATCTTGCAATGTGTGTCCAAACATGAAAGAACCATTGAGAGAAATATATGTAAGATAAAATCAGTACTGTTTCTGGTGATACTCATCTTTCAGCTTAGCTCTTTACCAAGTTCAGCACTTATTGGTTATTGGTCTATCATGCATGACATCATACAATCTTTATACAACCAGGGTTCATTATACTATCAGGGTTCCCCTCATACTACATTTCCGATAGCACACAGTTCATGGCACAATGCTGTCCAACATGTGCTACTTTCGTCTAGACCACAGACCACCTTGCAATGATCTTAATCTGGGTTCTGGAGTACAGACACAGCTGACTGTAGTCAGGCCAGTTTTCAAAATAGAAATGCTATACAAGCATTTCACATGGTTGCATATGGGTCACATGTTGCTAAGAGTTCAAATGCCATGTCAGCCTTTAAATGTAGCTGCTATTTGCTATTGACACTGACCCTTGCTATCGGTGCCTTACCTGGACTGTATTTGGAAGAAAACTGAACATTAAAATTTAAGGTTCGAGAACGGGAAGGTGGGCCCGCACAGTGCTCACAGCAGGCAGTGTGTGTACCACACAGCTTCAGAGGCCTGGGTTTGTGGATTTGATCTGTGCTCCGCTCACTGTCTGCGAGGAGCATGGTGTGTTCTCCTGTGCTCATGTACTTCGGTTTCCTCCACCTCCCAAAAACACACATTGTAGCTGAACTGGCAATGCTACATTGCTCCAAGGTATGAGTGTGTGACTGAAAGTGTGTAGTATCCTTGCGTTCAATGATTCCAAGTACCCTCCGGACCCACTTTGACTCTGACCAGGAAGAAGCGGAAAAGAAGATGGATGGATAGAGATCAGAGAGGTCATAAGTGGACTGAGAGTAGATCAGGGGTGTAAATACTGGATTATACCCACCTCACAGCCAAGAATAATCTGGGAATAGAATTGTTTAAAGCCAGTCAAAAATTTGGGAACCGTCTGTGAGGAACCGTCAGGAGGGGCCTCAAAATGTCCTGTAGTGTAGGACGGGTATTAGTTTTTGTATTGGTCTACAATCACGCCTTAACGTCAGCAACCAAAAGATCAGCATTGGCTTTTTGGAACTTTTATAATAAAAAGGTGCAGTTTTTTGGGGGAAAAACACATTTTACCTTCTGGAGAGAAGCCAAATAACCTCACAGCAGCAAACAGAGTGCACGTCCCCCCACACTCTTCAAAATCCCCCACCACCACCAACCCACCCACCCACACACACCCACACCCACACACACACAGTTTTGTTCTGTAAATTCTAAACTACAAACTTCAAAGGAACTGTAGCAGTCAAGCAAAACTGAAGCTAAAAGCTTTAGATTGGTGACTGCGCTGAGCTTTGATCAGCCAGGAAAAGGCTAAAGGTGCATTTCTGAAAGAAAAAAAAAATGCCATAGTCTTGACAGGTGTGTGCATGTGTATGTATACTCGATTTGCATTTTTAATGTGACTCCCTTTGTTTTTTTTTTCCTACATTCGGAATTTTGGAAGACAATAAGTGAATAACATAGCACGTAGCATAATCCTCTGAGTTATGCTGGTTGTGATGTGCACGCATCAAAGATAAATCTGCTTGTGTGGGCAGAGCCGTTGATGCAGAAGCTGAAAGATGAAGTTAGGTTTGCTCTGATGCATGGAATCTAGATGAGGCTGAGGGCGGCAGGACCTCGTCCTATTACCCGCTAAAAAGCAAATTAGCGCTTTAATGAAGATAAGCACGTGGAGCTGACACCAGCACAGGCCTAATTACTTACAGGCCAAAAATAGAGAAGATCAAAGAGTGTCCATCTACTCTTCTGCTTAGGAAAGCCCACTGAGCTACATTTAAAACACATCGTCCACTGGGGACAGAGCAGTTTTTTTAGCGCACAGCATTCAGGTCTTATATCGGAGTGGTAGTTAAATGATACATAATGCAGTGCTAATTGGTGAGGTATAGTCTGCCCATAGTCTGTCCACAAGATGTCCCATAATATACCACAAGCTTGGTTCTTCAGGAATTGTAAGCCCTTTTGTACACTGTTACATACATAAGAGTCTTTGAAATCTTAAAGAACCATTTAAAACCTAATATAATAACCTCTTGAAATATGGTTCTACATAGCAACCATACCAACAAGGGTTACACTAGTTGGTGCACTTTGTGAGTACCATATGAAATCCTTTTTGTCCAGTACTACACCTGTTCCATTATATTTAAAATGTTTATACAGACAAATAAAAAAGTCCTTAAAGATTGTATGGCACTCAGTTTGAGTGTGCGTTCTACTCACACATTCAGTTTCAGTAAGAGGTCAATGTGGAAACCCATTACTCATCTAGTTTCCATAGTTTCAATGTTACACTTCCATTGCTAGAGCTATTATGTATAATACTATTCATCAGAAAAGAAACTTCATAATTATCAGACCCTGACCTAGAAGCTAAGTGGATGAATAAAATGTAAAAAAAAAGGAAAAGAAAGATTTCAAAAGCTAATATGAGGCACACAGTAAGTGCATGCTGAGTAAAGCATTATGTACCTTTATATTTTATATAGTTTTATTCATCCTGACATGGGCCAAATGGTGCAAAACTAAACTAATTTGAAATTAACTAAACAAAACTGAACTGAAATGCACTGAACTGGACTAAACGGAGTTAAATTTAATTTCATTGAAATGACCAGACCTAACCTAACCTGAATTGAATTATACTATCAGAACCTAAACTGAACAATATTGAACTGATTTAAATTCAACTGAACGGACTTGAATTTAATTTTACTGCATGAACCTAAAAACTGAACAATATTAAATTTAACTGATTTCAATTCAACTGAACTGAACAGAATTGAATTTTACTGCACCTAAACTGAACAATACTGAACTGTTTAAAATCTAACTCAACTGAATTGAATTGTACTGTAGGAACCTAAACTGACCAATTGTACTGTATGGACCTAAACAGATCAATATTGAATTTAAATGATTTCAATTCATCTGAACTGACCTGAATTGAATTGTACTATATGAACCTAAACTGAACAACACTGAATAGATTTAAATTCAGTAATCAATCCAGTAGTTTGACTTAATGTCAAACTATCCATTCTGTAAATTCCAGATTCTGAAGAACACATTAAACCTTTAACTGTTTCTGCTTCTCAACAAAATGAGATGAGCACATATTTAGCACATTACGTTAACCTTTATCCTTTTCCCTTATTAAACACACGCTGTTTTCAAAATGAAAAATAAAACCTGAAATAAAATAACACACTCAGACACACACATACACCAACACCAGGCCACAGAATGTGGGAGGTGAAAATTGCTCATGCATTATACATGACACTAATGGCATGTAATTATCTTGAGGCCCATGGAGAAAATTAATGACGCAAATTAGAACAATTGGGGGTCTTTTTTTCTCTTTTCTTTTTTTTTTCTCCTTGACTGCTTACTCTTTTAAACACTATTTGAAGTTGCTGTGTGCTCTGCAGGCTTTAGGGAGTTTAATATGGGTTTGTGGAGCAGAAGCTAAAGTAGGTATGTTGGAATGTGTGTGCAGAAATGTTACAGGCCACACACACACACACACACACACACACACACACTTTGCAAAAAAAAAGTTCTTGTCATGGAGGAACCACTTTTGGGTCCCCAAAAGAAACTTTTAGTTATGTTCTTGTGCTTTTCTAGGATTTCTTGCACTTGGCCCCCCTACAGTCTGAAAGTGTGATTGGTGCTTTGAGCCACCACTAAAGGACATGATTTTCTGGACGAGCTGAGAGATATAGACATGTCTCTGAAAGCTGAAAGAATCTTGTGAACTGCGGCAGAGTAATATTACAGGATTTTTACATAACTGCATTACGCAGTTATGCAAAGTGTTACCCTGCCCATTTCTGAGCATGCCAAGCCCCAAGTAGCATCAACAGTGACGTTATTTTCCTTATTACAGTAGAGCATCAAAATGATTTAAGAGGCTATTTTAAGGTAAAAACAGTCCTGCTTTAAAAGCAGAATTAGACATTTCTTAAGATAAATTTTGATTAATTTATATCTGAATTGAGTACAATGTTTTTTTTTTGTTTTTTTTTTATGAAATGGGTGGGACCCCGGGTGGTCCAGTGATCTAAGGCACTGTCACTGTGTGATCAGAGGATCACTGGTTCGCATCCCAATCACACCGCTAGCCACCGGCAGCTGGGGCCTCGCAAGACGGTGGGTAGATGGCCTTTCCTTCCACATCTAGTGTGGCGCTGGTCATCACTGGCATCTGCTATCCGGTGCATCAGAACCGGGTATACGGGGCTTCCCTCCCATCGCATTGGTTGCCTGGTAATGTGGCATCAGTGGCAGTTCAAAAAAAGAGTTGCGGCTGGTTGCGCACGTGTTGGAGGGGGCGTGTGTTGGAAAAACCAACAAAACATAACACTAGCCCAGGATCTTCTCATTTCTATTTAACAGACAGTTGTGCAAGTTACAGTTTGTTCCATCTAGTGCTGTATAGTCCCCTTGAGATATAGATATCAGTGTAGCCTGTAGTGTGTTTTCACTGACACATCATCTTCATTTAATCTACCATGAATTTATGACTTGAAAAAATAATTTATGACTTAAAAACTAAGAATAAAAAAGAAGGAAATAAATGGGATAATACACATACATTACATACATTAATGGGATACACATTGCTTTGAAACATAAATTATTAATAACTCAAATTCAGGAGTGTGCAAGATGTTCCCAAATATATGACTACATTTCCTCAGCAGTTACCTTCTTCAGCTTGTTTACGTTTGCCAATAACTGTGCAATAACATTTGATTCACGTGAATTTTTTTTAGCCCCCCTAAATTAACGTACATTACTAGTTTGAATACATTTACACATTGATTTGTTTTCATCATATTTACAAGGATAAAAAAATGAAAGCTCTAGTGAAAGTTCTACCAGAAGACTATAGGGGCAGCGCCACCTTCCATCAGACAATCACCAGCCTCCACCTGTGTTAAAGTTGACTTCTACTTACACACCTTTTCACTGTTTTCAGAAGTGATGGCAGGTCTCTCCTGCCTTGTTCCCAACCTCCACCAGTTTGGTCCTGCAGGCTGCTCAGGGGGATTGCTTCGCCCCCTGCCTATACATTTGGCAGGATCTGTGAGAGTCCAGATGTTGAGAGGCCTGGGCTGACGATGGTGCTCAGGCCAATGAAAGTATCCATCAACAAAGATACTTTTTAAGAACTTTTAAATAATTATTATCCATTATTATTCATTGTTATTAATCATTATTACATTTATGCTTAACTGTACTTATCTCTCTTATGTTACTTCTGGCAGAAGTAAGTAGTGAAGATATCTAGTGAAGATATAAAGTACAGCATCCTAATGGCAAATTAACACAAATATAGTTAGCTATTTTAGTTTTTAGACTATTTATATCAACTTGATAGCTATCTGAATGCAAGTGATTCAAATGTAATTAACTAACTCCACAGATAGATTTTATATCTTGCAATGAAAAAAAGGTAAATCCATTTTTGTCCATTTTTTGTTTTTCTCCATAGCTGAACACTGTAGCTGCTCTGTACACTGAGTAAATAATTCTGGACAAACGGACCAATAGAAATAGAAAACTGCTTTTAGAAACTTATTTTACAATGACTTACATTGACCACTCAAAGTTCAATTTTCTTGGCCGTGCTTCTGATGTTTTAACCATCTCGACCTCAGTATAACATTTCTGCCTTTAAATTTAGAACATGGTGTTTTATGACACTCACAAACATGCTCGCACCAAATTATTATCCAGCTTCTTACTGTAATTTTATGTTCCATCTTAAATGGTGCAGAAGCTACGGGTCTCAGGATGTAAGTGCAGTGCTTTTTTTAAGGTGCAATTTTAACTTTGTTCTTTATGTCTTTTTCTATTTTAAACATTTTATAATCAGATCTAGTGAGTACATGAATCAAAGTCATGCAGTAACACAACATTATTCAAATATCCCCCAAAATATAATAATAACATGCATATTTTTTAAATGAAAATCATTTAAATATCACCAGATTTATGATCTGATCTTCTCTGTTCATCCTCCACAGCTTTCTATAGATAAAGTACAGCTGAGTCACATTTAGGATCTCCCCACTGCTCGTGCTAAAAGAACTCACTCTTTGTAGACTGTCACAGAACTTGCTTGCAAAAGGGTTACCATACTGTATTTTAAATCATTTACCCTGGCACCATGCCCCCAGACCCCTTAGAAAAGCTTAGCCTCCCTACTCACAAATCTCTGGTGGAGCCCCTGTATGAATGCATGTGCATGAATCTGTGTGTTTAAAGCTAAAGGTATTAATGTTATCTAATTAGCTATTTTTCAACTAAAGCCACTGAGACTCACTGAGTTATAAACAATTCAAATAAACAAAATAAAAAATTCAAGTCTCAGTGCCTGTATGTGTATGTATGAACTGCCAGAACACCACAGGTTCACTTTCCAGCCAGGGCGACGCAGCTGACCATGCTAAAACAATTACACTCAAAGTTTTGACTGAATTATTAACAGCAGTGTTGTCTGCAAGTAAACAGTGTGTTTATTCATTCGGGCCACATGGGAAAATGTACAAGAGACAACATTTAAAAAACACACACACTGTGAGTAATCTGAAAGAGCTTTTTGGAGTACAGTATCGTAACTACAACACACTACATGTTTGCTTCCTAACTTGCGTGTTTTGCAGTGGTTCTCAAACCAGTGCTTAAAGTCCAGAGTTTTGCTCCATCCCAACTCGAAACACATTCGGCTTGACTGTCTGGGAGACCCTGAGAACTACTACTTTGAGAACTACTCAAGGGTGTTAATCTCACTCAGAGAGTCAATCTGATTTAATTAGAATTGCTTAGTTATATACACAACAATTAATATCAGTGTTATTTTAATAGTTCAGTAGGTTTCAGAATAGGCAGATGAAATTCAGGAAATTCAGGTCCATGCTGTTTTTTTAATGACAGAAATAAAGATGATCTTTTAGAAAATGACATCTACACTGCAAAATGGGCCTTTCTTGAAGAACCTCTAGGTTACCCCGAGAACCTAGGGACTCCCCCAGGAACTCAAACATTCCCCAATGTTCTTAGAGGTGCCTGTAAGAAGTTTTGGTATTCTTCAGAATTAAGCCTAGTTTCTCATTAACCTATTTAAAGGACTAGAAGATCTTTAGGCTACTATATGTGTATCCAACTTTGAGAAACTTCTTGAACTTCTCTCACTGAAACAAACCTTCAAAGGCTGTCATCCTTAAACATGGGTCCCTCTAAGAGCCTCTGAGGTTAAATATTTTCTAAATCTTCTATGCTTTGTCCTGTGTACATTTCTCCCCTGAATTACACTGGATCTTACACTGGAATTTCAACACTGTTTATGAATTAAAATCTGAAAGTTTTGCTGCATGCGAGCCAACGCTTAATGGTAACTGGCAAATAAAACTGACAATCAGAAAGACTTGTGAAATATGATTAATTAGTTTTCTTTGGCTGTAACAGACTGCAGTTTAGGTAGTAAGTGTTTTTAAACCCTACCCCCCCCCCAAAAAAAAAAAAACTAACAAACAAACAAACAAAAAAACATTGATTATTTTGCTACAGTGGCACCTGTCAAGGGGTGAAATATACATAATAGGCAGCAAGTCAACAGTCAGTTCTTAAAGGTAATGTTTTGGAAGCAAGCACAATAGGCAAGCACAAGGATCTGACCCACTTTCACAAGGGCAAAATGGCTAGACGACTGGGTCAGAACATCTCTAAAACATTAGATAGGTCTAGGTGGGGTTTTCTGGTATGCAGTGGTCATTACCTACCAGAAAAAACAACACATGAATCAGGCAGAGCTTTGGTTATGCTCACGGCATTTGGTGTCTTATCAAGAGTGACTTCCAATCTGGTCATATTACAGAGGGAAGCTATTTTAGCTTTAGAAATCAAGGAATTGATTATTTCCCAGGAGAGAAATTAAATCCAAGTCTGGGTGGAGAATAGCGCTGTTACCCATTACACAATACTAACTATTATCTGAACACACGAAATGTGATGTCATCTTTGCCGATTCCATTGCCTGGACTAGTGTGTGTATAATATATATATATATAAATAAATATATATATATATATATATATATATATATATATATATATATATATATATATATATATATATATATATATATAAATTGGGAATTAGGTCACCTCTTAACACTTCAAGGCTTATTACTAACACTAAGACATCTTACTCAGTAACTACAGGGACATCTGTATAAACTGTTCGGGTTATTCCCTGCTAACAGAAATTTGTAATAACACTTTCGACCTGTCGGCAGGCCGAAGGCTTTTAAGATAAGATAAGATAACTTGAACTAGAAGTGTGTACTTCTCATCAACCATCCTGGAAAATTATGTATTTAACATATGTTGCAATGTTGTGTGTGCATTAGAAATGTAAATTAACACATAGCAGATGCTCATTACACTGTATAAACATTTCATGATGAATGGAGCACTAGGAATGCTCTAAAATCACTTGGACTTTTGCATTAACTTGGATTAAGAGTAACTAAACAGTTTTGCTTTCTTTTGAAAAGTTTGGAATCTGAAGATACTCTTTGTGTTTGTTGTTTTTTTTTTGACAGCAGTAAAATCAAAGATGGCTGAACAAATGAATTTAATAAGGAGGACTACAGAAGCAGCTGCTGGGGGAAACTTGTAATGCATCATGTTGCCTTTATAGTTTGAGTACTCTCTAAAATTACTTTTTCAGTGCATTTTCATCATGACCAATTCGTGCTGCATTGAAAATTTCAGTGCACCTGATTTCATCATCCATCACGAAGGGTGTTCATGCGGCGACTGCTGAGATGCTCATTTTTCCCCCAATAAAACTGATAGAAGTTGAAAGCAGCATGAGCTCCTGCTATACTGAAGGTCAATGCTGTTTCTGTGTTTCTGGCCATGGTGCTGAAGCCTCCAGAAATAGGTTGGGTATGGGGGCT